>NC_134830.1:7224381-7333225 GCF_004210375.1 Tachypleus tridentatus | reverse complement strand
TTAATCTTTAGCTGTCCTTGTGGACGAGTATTTTGTTATATTAATTTAATCTTTAGCTGTCCTTGTGGACGAGTATTTTTGTTATATTAATTTAATCTTTAGCTGTCCTTGTGGACAAGTATTTTGTTATATTAATTTAATCTTTAGCTGTCCTTGTGGACGAGTATTTTGTTATATTAATTTAATCTTTAGCTGTCCTTGTGGACGAGTATTTTTGTTATATTAATTTAATCTTTAGCTGTCCTTGTGAACGAGTATTTTGTTATATTAATTTAATCTTTAGCTGTCCTTGTGGACGAGTATTTTGTTATATTAATTTAATCTTTAGCTGTCCTTGTGGACGAGTATTTTTGTTATATTAATTTAATCTTTAGCTGTCCTTGTGGACGAGTATTTTGTTATATTAATTTAATCTTTAGCTGTCCTTGTGGACAAGTATTTTGTTATATTAATTTAATCTTTAGCTGTCCTTGTGGACAAGTATTTTGTTATATTAATTTAATCTTTAGCTGTCCTTGTGGACGAGTATTTTTGTTATATTAATTTAATCTTTAGCTGTCCTTGTGGACAAGTATTTTGTTATATTAATTTAATCTTTAGCTGTCCTTGTGGACGAGTATTTTGTTATATTAATTTAATCTTTAGCTGTCCTTGTGGACAAGTATTTTTGTTATATTAATTTAATCTTTAGCTGTCCTTGTGGACGAGTATTTTGTTATATTAATTTAATCTTTAGCTGTCCTTGTGGACGAGTATTTTGTTATATTAATTTAATCTTTAGCTGTCCTTGTGGACGAGTATTTTGTTATATTAATTTAATCTTTAGCTGTCCTTGTGGACGAGTATTTTGTTATATTAATTTAATCTTTAGCTGTCCTTGTGGACGAGTATTTTGTTATATTAATTTAATCTTTAGCTGTCCTTGTGGACGAGTATTTTGTTATATTAATTTAATCTTTAGCTGTCCTTGTGGACGAGTATTTTGTTATATTAATTTAATCTTTAGCTGTCCTTGTGGACGAGTATTTTGTTATATTAATTTAATCTTTAGCTGTCCTTGTGAACGAGTATTTTGTTATATTAATTTAATCTTTAGCTGTCCTTGTGGACGAGTATTTTGTTATATTAATTTAATCTTTAGCTGTCCTTGTGGACGAGTATTTTGTTATATTAATTTAATCTTTAGCTGTCCTTGTGGACGAGTATTTTTGTTATATTAATTTAATCTTTAGCTGTCCTTGTGGACGAGTATTTTTGTTATATTAATTTAATCTTTAGCTGTCCTTGTGGACGAGTATTTTGTTATATTAATTTAATCTTTAGCTGTCCTTGTGGACGAGTATTTTGTTATATTAATTTAATCTTTAGCTGTCCTTGTGGACAAGTATTTTTGTTATATTAATTTAATCTTTAGCTGTCCTTGTGGACGAGTATTTTGTTATATTAATTTAATCTTTAGCTGTCCTTGTGGACAAGTATTTTGTTATATTAATTTAATCTTTAGCTGTCCTTGTGGACGAGTATTTTGTTATATTAATTTAATCTTTAGCTGTCCTTGTGGACGAGTATTTTTGTTATATTAATTTAATCTTTAGCTGTCCTTGTGGACGAGTATTTTGTTATATTAATTTAATCTTTAGCTGTCCTTGTGGACGAGTATTTTGTTATATTAATTTAATCTTTAGCTGTCCTTGTGGACGAGTATTTTGTTATATTAATTTAATCTTTAGCTGTCCTTGTGGACGAGTATTTTTGTTATATTAATTTAATCTTTAGCTGTCCTTGTGGACGAGTATTTTGTTATATTAATTTAATCTTTAGCTGTCCTTGTGGACGAGTATTTTGTTATATTAATTTAATCTTTAGCTGTCCTTGTGGACGAGTATTTTGTTATATTAATTTAATCTTTAGCTGTCCTAGTGGACTATTTTGTTATATTAATTTAATCTTTAGCTGTCCTTGTGGACGAGTATTTTGTTATATTAATTTAATCTTTAGCTGTCCTTGTGGACGAGTATTTTGTTATATTAATTTAATCTTTAGCTGTCCTTGTGGACGAGTATTTTGTTATATTAATTTAATCTTTAGCTGTCCTTGTGGACGAGTATTTTGTTATATTAATTTAATCTTTAGCTGTCCTTGTGGACGAGTATTTTGTTATATTAATTTAATCTTTAGCTGTCCTTGTGGACGAGTATTTTTGTTATATTAATTTAATCTTTAGCTGTCCTTGTGGACGAGTATTTTGTTATATTAATTTAATCTTTAGCTGTCCTTGTGGACGAGTATTTTGTTATATTAATTTAATCTTTAGCTGTCCTTGTGGACGAGTATTTTGTTATATTAATTTAATCTTTAGCTGTCCTTGTGGACGAGTATTTTGTTATATTAATTTAATCTTTAGCTGTCCTTGTGGACGAGTATTTTGTTATATTAATTTAATCTTTAGCTGTCCTTGTGGACAAGTATTTTTGTTATATTAATTTAATCTTTAGCTGTCCTTGTGGACGAGTATTTTGTTATATTAATTTAATCTTTAGCTGTCCTTGTGGACGAGTATTTTGTTATATTAATTTAATCTTTAGCTGTCCTTGTGGACGAGTATTTTGTTATATTAATTTAATCTTTAGCTGTCCTTGTGGACAAGTATTTTGTTATATTAATTTAATCTTTAGCTGTCCTTGTGGACGAGTATTTTGTTATATTAATTTAATCTTTAGCTGTCCTTGTGGACGAGTATTTTGTTATATTAATTTAATCTTTAGCTGTCCTTGTGGACGAGTATTTTGTTATATTAATTTAATCTTTAGCTGTCCTTGTGGACGAGTATTTTTGTTATATTAATTTAATCTTTAGCTGTCCTTGTGGACAAGTATTTTGTTATATTAATTTAATCTTTAGCTGTCCTTGTGGACGAGTATTTTGTTATATTAATTTAATCTTTAGCTGTCCTTGTGGACAAGTATTTTGTTATATTAATTTAATCTTTAGCTGTCCTTGTGGACGAGTATTTTGTTATATTAATTTAATCTTTAGCTGTCCTTGTGGACGAGTATTTTGTTATATTAATTTAATCTTTAGCTGTCCTTGTGGACGAGTATTTTTGTTATATTAATTTAATCTTTAGCTGTCCTTGTGGACGAGTATTTTGTTATATTAATTTAATCTTTAGCTGTCCTTGTGGACGAGTATTTTGTTATATTAATTTAATCTTTAGCTGTCCTTGTGGACGAGTATTTTGTTATATTAATTTAATCTTTAGCTGTCCTTGTGGACGAGTATTTTGTTATATTAATTTAATCTTTAGCTGTCCTTGTGGACGAGTATTTTGTTATATTAATTTAATCTTTAGCTGTCCTTGTGGACGAGTATTTTGTTATATTAATTTAATCTTTAGCTGTCCTTGTGGACGAGTATTTTGTTATATTAATTTAATCTTTAGCTGTCCTTGTGGACGAGTATTTTGTTATATTAATTTAATCTTTAGCTGTCCTTGTGGACGAGTATTTTTGTTATATTAATTTAATCTTTAGCTGTCCTTGTGGACGAGTATTTTGTTATATTAATTTAATCTTTAGCTGTCCTTGTGGACGAGTATTTTGTTATATTAATTTAATCTTTAGCTGTCCTTGTGGACGAGTATTTTGTTATATTAATTTAATCTTTAGCTGTCCTTGTGGACGAGTATTTTGTTATATTAATTTAATCTTTAGCTGTCCTTGTGGACGAGTATTTTGTTATATTAATTTAATCTTTAGCTGTCCTTGTGGACGAGTATTTTGTTATATTAATTTAATCTTTAGCTGTCCTTGTGGACGAGTATTTTTGTTATATTAATTTAATCTTTAGCTGTCCTTGTGGACAAGTATTTTGTTATATTAATTTAATCTTTAGCTGTCCTTGTGGACGAGTATTTTTGTTATATTAATTTAATCTTTAGCTGTCCTTGTGGACGAGTATTTTTGTTATATTAATTTAATCTTTAGCTGTCCTTGTGGACGAGTATTTTGTTATATTAATTTAATCTTTAGCTGTCCTTGTGGACGAGTATTTTGTTATATTAATTTAATCTTTAGCTGTCCTTGTGGACGAGTATTTTGTTATATTAATTTAATCTTTAGCTGTCCTTGTGGACGAGTATTTTGTTATATTAATTTAATCTTTAGCTGTCCTTGTGGACGAGTATTTTGTTATATTAATTTAATCTTTAGCTGTCCTTGTGGACAAGTATTTTGTTATATTAATTTAATCTTTAGCTGTCCTTGTGGACGAGTATTTTGTTATATTAATTTAATCTTTAGCTGTCCTTGTGGACGAGTATTTTGTTATATTAATTTAATCTTTAGCTGTCCTTGTGGACGAGTATTTTGTTATATTAATTTAATCTTTAGCTGTCCTTGTGGACGAGTATTTTGTTATATTAATTTAATCTTTAGCTGTCCTTGTGGACGAGTATTTTGTTATATTAATTTAATCTTTAGCTGTCCTTGTGGACGAGTATTTTTGTTATATTAATTTAATCTTTAGCTGTCCTTGTGGACGAGTATTTTGTTATATTAATTTAATCTTTAGCTGTCCTTGTGGACGAGTATTTTGTTATATTAATTTAATCTTTAGCTGTCCTTGTGGACGAGTATTTTGTTATATTAATTTAATCTTTAGCTGTCCTTGTGGACGAGTATTTTGTTATATTAATTTAATCTTTAGCTGTCCTTGTGGACGAGTATTTTGTTATATTAATTTAATCTTTAGCTGTCCTTGTGGACGAGTATTTTGTTATATTAATTTAATCTTTAGCTGTCCTTGTGGACAAGTATTTTGTTATATTAATTTAATCTTTAGCTGTCCTTGTGGACGAGTATTTTTGTTATATTAATTTAATCTTTAGCTGTCCTTGTGGACGAGTATTTTTGTTATATTAATTTAATCTTTAGCTGTCCTTGTGGACGAGTATTTTGTTATATTAATTTAATCTTTAGCTGTCCTTGTGGACGAGTATTTTGTTATATTAATTTAATCTTTAGCTGTCCTTGTGGACGAGTATTTTGTTATATTAATTTAATCTTTAGCTGTCCTTGTGGACGAGTATTTTTGTTATATTAATTTAATCTTTAGCTGTCCTTGTGGACGAGTATTTTGTTATATTAATTTAATCTTTAGCTGTCCTTGTGGACGAGTATTTTTGTTATATTAATTTAATCTTTAGCTGTCCTTGTGGACGAGTATTTTTGTTATATTAATTTAATCTTTAGCTGTCCTTGTGGACGAGTATTTTGTTATATTAATTTAATCTTTAGCTGTCCTTGTGGACGAGTATTTTGTTATATTAATTTAATCTTTAGCTGTCCTTGTGGACGAGTATTTTTGTTATATTAATTTAATCTTTAGCTGTCCTTGTGGACGAGTATTTTTGTTATATTAATTTAATCTTTAGCTGTCCTTGTGGACGAGTATTTTTGTTATATTAATTTAATCTTTAGCTGTCCTTGTGGACGAGTATTTTGTTATATTAATTTAATCTTTAGCTGTCCTTGTGGACGAGTATTTTGTTATATTAATTTAATCTTTAGCTGTCCTTGTGGACGAGTATTTTTGTTATATTAATTTAATCTTTAGCTGTCCTTGTGGACAAGTATTTTGTTATATTAATTTAATCTTTAGCTGTCCTTGTGGACGAGTATTTTGTTATATTAATTTAATCTTTAGCTGTCCTTGTGGACGAGTATTTTTGTTATATTAATTTAATCTTTAGCTGTCCTTGTGGACGAGTATTTTGTTATATTAATTTAATCTTTAGCTGTCCTTGTGGACGAGTATTTTGTTATATTAATTTAATCTTTAGCTGTCCTTGTGGACGAGTATTTTGTTATATTAATTTAATCTTTAGCTGTCCTTGTGGACGAGTATTTTGTTATATTAATTTAATCTTTAGCTGTCCTTGTGGACGAGTATTTTGTTATATTAATTTAATCTTTAGCTGTCCTTGTGGACGTATTTTGTTATATTAATTTAATCTTTAGCTGTCCTTGTGGACGAGTATTTTGTTATATTAATTTAATCTTTAGCTGTCCTTGTGGACGAGTATTTTGTTATATTAATTTAATCTTTAGCTGTCCTTGTGGACGAGTATTTTGTTATATTAATTTAATCTTTAGCTGTCCTTGTGGACAAGTATTTTGTTATATTAATTTAATCTTTAGCTGTCCTTGTGGACGAGTATTTTGTTATATTAATTTAATCTTTAGCTGTCCTTGTGGACGAGTATTTTTGTTATATTAATTTAATCTTTAGCTGTCCTTGTGGACGAGTATTTTGTTATATTAATTTAATCTTTAGCTGTCCTTGTGGACGAGTATTTTGTTATATTAATTTAATCTTTAGCTGTCCTTGTGGACGAGTATTTTTGTTATATTAATTTAATCTTTAGCTGTCCTTGTGGACGAGTATTTTGTTATATTAATTTAATCTTTAGCTGTCCTTGTGGACGAGTATTTTTGTTATATTAATTTAATCTTTAGCTGTCCTTGTGGACGAGTATTTTTGTTATATTAATTTAATCTTTAGCTGTCCTTGTGGACGAGTATTTTGTTATATTAATTTAATCTTTAGCTGTCCTTGTGGACAAGTATTTTGTTATATTAATTTAATCTTTAGCTGTCCTTGTGGACGAGTATTTTGTTATATTAATTTAATCTTTAGCTGTCCTTGTGGACAAGTATTTTGTTATATTAATTTAATCTTTAGCTGTCCTTGTGGACGAGTATTTTGTTATATTAATTTAATCTTTAGCTGTCCTTGTGGACGAGTATTTTGTTATATTAATTTAATCTTTAGCTGTCCTTGTGGACGAGTATTTTGTTATATTAATTTAATCTTTAGCTGTCCTTGTGGACGAGTATTTTTGTTATATTAATTTAATCTTTAGCTGTCCTTGTGGACGAGTATTTTGTTATATTAATTTAATCTTTAGCTGTCCTTGTGGACGAGTATTTTTGTTATATTAATTTAATCTTTAGCTGTCCTTGTGGACGAGTATTTTGTTATATTAATTTAATCTTTAGCTGTCCTTGTGGACGAGTATTTTGTTATATTAATTTAATCTTTAGCTGTCCTTGTGGACGAGTATTTTGTTATATTAATTTAATCTTTAGCTGTCCTTGTGGACGAGTATTTTGTTATATTAATTTAATCTTTAGCTGTCCTTGTGGACGAGTATTTTGTTATATTAATTTAATCTTTAGCTGTCCTTGTGGACGAGTATTTTGTTATATTAATTTAATCTTTAGCTGTCCTTGTGGACGAGTATTTTGTTATATTAATTTAATCTTTAGCTGTCCTTGTGGACGAGTATTTTGTTATATTAATTTAATCTTTAGCTGTCCTTGTGGACGAGTATTTTGTTATATTAATTTAATCTTTAGCTGTCCTTGTGGACGAGTATTTTGTTATATTAATTTAATCTTTAGCTGTCCTTGTGGACGAGTATTTTGTTATATTAATTTAATCTTTAGCTGTCCTTGTGGACGAGTATTTTTGTTATATTAATTTAATCTTTAGCTGTCCTTGTGGACGAGTATTTTTGTTATATTAATTTAATCTTTAGCTGTCCTTGTGGACGAGTATTTTGTTATATTAATTTAATCTTTAGCTGTCCTTGTGGACGAGTATTTTTGTTATATTAATTTAATCTTTAGCTGTCCTTGTGGTCCTTGTGGTATTTTTTGTTATATTAATTTAATCTTTAGCTGTCCTTGTGGACAAGTATTTTGTTATATTAATTTAATCTTTAGCTGTCCTTGTGGACGAGTATTTTGTTATATTAATTTAATCTTTAGCTGTCCTTGTGGACGAGTATTTTGTTATATTAATTTAATCTTTAGCTGTCCTTGTGGACGAGTATTTTGTTATATTAATTTAATCTTTAGCTGTCCTTGTGGACGAGTATTTTTGTTATATTAATTTAATCTTTAGCTGTCCTTGTGGACGAGTATTTTGTTATATTAATTTAATCTTTAGCTGTCCTTGTGGACGAGTATTTTGTTATATTAATTTAATCTTTAGCTGTCCTTGTGGACGAGTATTTTTGTTATATTAATTTAATCTTTAGCTGTCCTTGTGGACGAGTATTTTTGTTATATTAATTTAATCTTTAGCTGTCCTTGTGGACGAGTATTTTTGTTATATTAATTTAATCTTTAGCTGTCCTTGTGGACGAGTATTTTGTTATATTAATTTAATCTTTAGCTGTCCTTGTGGACGAGTATTTTGTTATATTAATTTAATCTTTAGCTGTCCTTGTGGACGAGTATTTTGTTATATTAATTTAATCTTTAGCTGTCCTTGTGGACGAGTATTTTGTTATATTAATTTAATCTTTAGCTGTCCTTGTGGACGAGTATTTTGTTATATTAATTTAATCTTTAGCTGTCCTTGTGGACGAGTATTTTTGTTATATTAATTTAATCTTTAGCTGTCCTTGTGGACGAGTATTTTGTTATATTAATTTAATCTTTAGCTGTCCTTGTGGACGAGTATTTTTGTTATATTAATTTAATCTTTAGCTGTCCTTGTGGACGAGTATTTTGTTATATTAATTTAATCTTTAGCTGTCCTTGTGGACGAGTATTTTGTTATATTAATTTAATCTTTAGCTGTCCTTGTGGACAAGTATTTTGTTATATTAATTTAATCTTTAGCTGTCCTTGTGGACGAGTATTTTGTTATATTAATTTAATCTTTAGCTGTCCTTGTGGACGAGTATTTTGTTATATTAATTTAATCTTTAGCTGTCCTTGTGGACGAGTATTTTGTTATATTAATTTAATCTTTAGCTGTCCTTGTGGACGAGTATTTTGTTATATTAATTTAATCTTTAGCTGTCCTTGTGGACGAGTATTTTGTTATATTAATTTAATCTTTAGCTGTCCTTGTGGACGAGTATTTTGTTATATTAATTTAATCTTTAGCTGTCCTTGTGGACGAGTATTTTTGTTATATTAATTTAATCTTTAGCTGTCCTTGTGGACGAGTATTTTGTTATATTAATTTAATCTTTAGCTGTCCTTGTGGACAAGTATTTTTGTTATATTAATTTAATCTTTAGCTGTCCTTGTGGACGAGTATTTTTGTTATATTAATTTAATCTTTAGCTGTCCTTGTGGACGAGTATTTTGTTATATTAATTTAATCTTTAGCTGTCCTTGTGGACGAGTATTTTGTTATATTAATTTAATCTTTAGCTGTCCTTGTGGACGAGTATTTTGTTATATTAATTTAATCTTTAGCTGTCCTTGTGGACGAGTATTTTGTTATATTAATTTAATCTTTAGCTGTCCTTGTGGACGAGTATTTTGTTATATTAATTTAATCTTTAGCTGTCCTTGTGGACGAGTATTTTGTTATATTAATTTAATCTTTAGCTGTCCTTGTGGACGAGTATTTTGTTATATTAATTTAATCTTTAGCTGTCCTTGTGGACGAGTATTTTTGTTATATTAATTTAATCTTTAGCTGTCCTTGTGGACGAGTATTTTGTTATATTAATTTAATCTTTAGCTGTCCTTGTGGACGAGTATTTTGTTATATTAATTTAATCTTTAGCTGTCCTTGTGGACGAGTATTTTGTTATATTAATTTAATCTTTAGCTGTCCTTGTGGACGAGTATTTTTGTTATATTAATTTAATCTTTAGCTGTCCTTGTGGACGAGTATTTTGTTATATTAATTTAATCTTTAGCTGTCCTTGTGGACGAGTATTTTGTTATATTAATTTAATCTTTAGCTGTCCTTGTGGACGAGTATTTTGTTATATTAATTTAATCTTTAGCTGTCCTTGTGGACGAGTATTTTTGTTATATTAATTTAATCTTTAGCTGTCCTTGTGGACGAGTATTTTTGTTATATTAATTTAATCTTTAGCTGTCCTTGTGGACGAGTATTTTGTTATATTAATTTAATCTTTAGCTGTCCTTGTGGACGAGTATTTTGTTATATTAATTTAATCTTTAGCTGTCCTTGTGGACGAGTATTTTTGTTATATTAATTTAATCTTTAGCTGTCCTTGTGGACGAGTATTTTTAGTTATATTAATTTAATCTTTAGCTGTCCTTGTGGACGAGTATTTTGTTATATTAATTTAATCTTTAGCTGTCCTTGTGGACGAGTATTTTGTTATATTAATTTAATCTTTAGCTGTCCTTGTGGACGAGTATTTTGTTATATTAATTTAATCTTTAGCTGTCCTTGTGGACAAGTATTTTTGTTATATTAATTTAATCTTTAGCTGTCCTTGTGGACGAGTATTTTTGTTATATTAATTTAATCTTTAGCTGTCCTTGTGGACGAGTATTTTTGTTATATTAATTTAATCTTTAGCTGTCCTTGTGGACGAGTATTTTGTTATATTAATTTAATCTTTAGCTGTCCTTGTGGACGAGTATTTTGTTATATTAATTTAATCTTTAGCTGTCCTTGTGGACGAGTATTTTGTTATATTAATTTAATCTTTAGCTGTCCTTGTGGACGAGTATATTAATTTAATCTTTAGCTGTCCTTGTTATATTAATTTAATCTTTAGCTGTCCTTGTGGACGAGTATTTTTGTTATATTAATTTAATCTTTAGCTGTCCTTGTGGACGAGTATTTTTGTTATATTAATTTAATCTTTAGCTGTCCTTGTGGACGAGTATTTTGTTATATTAATTTAATCTTTAGCTGTCCTTGTGGACGAGTATTTTTGTTATATTAATTTAATCTTTAGCTGTCCTTGTGGACGAGTATTTTGTTATATTAATTTAATCTTTAGCTGTCCTTGTGGACAAGTATTTTGTTATATTAATTTAATCTTTAGCTGTCCTTGTGGACAAGTATTTTGTTATATTAATTTAATCTTTAGCTGTCCTTGTGGACGAGTATTTTGTTATATTAATTTAATCTTTAGCTGTCCTTGTGGACGAGTATTTTGTTATATTAATTTAATCTTTAGCTGTCCTTGTGGACGAGTATTTTGTTATATTAATTTAATCTTTAGCTGTCCTTGTGGACGAGTATTTTTGTTATATTAATTTAATCTTTAGCTGTCCTTGTGGACGAGTATTTTTGTTATATTAATTTAATCTTTAGCTGTCCTTGTGGACGAGTATTTTGTTATATTAATTTAATCTTTAGCTGTCCTTGTGGACGAGTATTTTTGTTATATTAATTTAATCTTTAGCTGTCCTTGTGGACGAGTATTTTGTTATATTAATTTAATCTTTAGCTGTCCTTGTGGACGAGTATTTTTGTTATATTAATTTAATCTTTAGCTGTCCTTGTGGACGAGTATTTTGTTATATTAATTTAATCTTTAGCTGTCCTTGTGGACAAGTATTTTGTTATATTAATTTAATCTTTAGCTGTCCTTGTGGACGTATTTTTGTTATATTAATTTAATCTTTAGCTGTCCTTGTGGACGAGTATTTTTGTTATATTAATTTAATCTTTAGCTGTCCTTGTGGACGAGTATTTTGTTATATTAATTTAATCTTTAGCTGTCCTTGTGGACGAGTATTTTGTTATATTAATTTAATCTTTAGCTGTCCTTGTGGACGAGTATTTTTGTTATATTAATTTAATCTTTAGCTGTCCTTGTGGACGAGTATTTTGTTATATTAATTTAATCTTTAGCTGTCCTTGTGGACGAGTATTTTGTTATATTAATTTAATCTTTAGCTGTCCTTGTGGACGAGTATTTTGTTATATTAATTTAATCTTTAGCTGTCCTTGTGGACGAGTATTTTGTTATATTAATTTAATCTTTAGCTGTCCTTGTGGACGAGTATTTTGTTATATTAATTTAATCTTTAGCTGTCCTTGTGGACGAGTATTTTTGTTATATTAATTTAATCTTTAGCTGTCCTTGTGGACGAGTATTTTGTTATATTAATTTAATCTTTAGCTGTCCTTGTGGACGAGTATTTTGTTATATTAATTTAATCTTTAGCTGTCCTTGTGGACGAGTATTTTGTTATATTAATTTAATCTTTAGCTGTCCTTGTGGACGAGTATTTTGTTATATTAATTTAATCTTTAGCTGTCCTTGTGGACGAGTATTTTGTTATATTAATTTAATCTTTAGCTGTCCTTGTGGACGAGTATTTTGTTTATATTAATTTAATCTTTAGCTGTCCTTGTGGACAAGTATTTTGTTATATTAATTTAATCTTTAGCTGTCCTTGTGGACGAGTATTTTGTTATATTAATTTAATCTTTAGCTGTCCTTGTGGACGAGTATTTTGTTATATTAATTTAATCTTTAGCTGTCCTTGTGGACGAGTATTTTGTTATATTAATTTAATCTTTAGCTGTCCTTGTGGACGAGTATTTTGTTATATTAATTTAATCTTTAGCTGTCCTTGTGGACGAGTATTTTTGTTATATTAATTTAATCTTTAGCTGTCCTTGTGGACGAGTATTTTGTTATATTAATTTAATCTTTAGCTGTCCTTGTGGACGAGTATTTTGTTATATTAATTTAATCTTTAGCTGTCCTTGTGGACAAGTATTTTTGTTATATTAATTTAATCTTTAGCTGTCCTTGTGGACGAGTATTTTGTTATATTAATTTAATCTTTAGCTGTCCTTGTGGACGAGTATTTTGTTATATTAATTTAATCTTTAGCTGTCCTTGTGGACGAGTATTTTTGTTATATTAATTTAATCTTTAGCTGTCCTTGTGGACGAAGTAT
This sequence comes from Tachypleus tridentatus, assembly GCF_004210375.1. Classification (NCBI taxonomy): domain Eukaryota; kingdom Metazoa; phylum Arthropoda; class Merostomata; order Xiphosura; family Limulidae; genus Tachypleus; species Tachypleus tridentatus. The sequence continues at coordinate 7,320,500 of NC_134830.1, read as the reverse complement.
TTTGTTATATTAATTTAATCTTTAGCTGTCCTTGTGGACGAGTATTTTGTTATATTAATTTAATCTTTAGCTGTCCTTGTGGACGAGTATTTTTGTTATATTAATTTAATCTTTAGCTGTCCTTGTGGACGAGTATTTTTGTTATATTAATTTAATCTTTAGCTGTCCTTGTGGACGAGTATTTTGTTATATTAATTTAATCTTTAGCTGTCCTTGTGGACGAGTATTTTGTTATATTAATTTAATCTTTAGCTGTCCTTGTGGACGAGTATTTTTGTTATATTAATTTAATCTTTAGCTGTCCTTGTGGACGAGTATTTTGTTATATTAATTTAATCTTTAGCTGTCCTTGTGGACGAGTATTTTGTTATATTAATTTAATCTTTAGCTGTCCTTGTGGACGAGTATTTTGTTATATTAATTTAATCTTTAGCTGTCCTTGTGGACGAGTATTTTGTTATATTAATTTAATCTTTAGCTGTCCTTGTGGACGAGTATTTTGTTATATTAATTTAATCTTTAGCTGTCCTTGTGGACAAGTATTTTGTTATATTAATTTAATCTTTAGCTGTCCTTGTGGACGAGTATTTTGTTATATTAATTTAATCTTTAGCTGTCCTTGTGGACGAGTATTTTGTTATATTAATTTAATCTTTAGCTGTCCTTGTGGACGAGTATTTTTGTTATATTAATTTAATCTTTAGCTGTCCTTGTGGACAAGTATTTTTGTTATATTAATTTAATCTTTAGCTGTCCTTGTGGACGAGTATTTTTGTTATATTAATTTAATCTTTAGCTGTCCTTGTGGACAAGTATTTTGTTATATTAATTTAATCTTTAGCTGTCCTTGTGGACGAGTATTTTGTTATATTAATTTAATCTTTAGCTGTCCTTGTGGACGAGTATTTTGTTATATTAATTTAATCTTTAGCTGTCCTTGTGGACGAGTATTTTGTTATATTAATTTAATCTTTAGCTGTCCTTGTGGACGAGTATTTTGTTATATTAATTTAATCTTTAGCTGTCCTTGTGGACAAGTATTTTGTTATATTAATTTAATCTTTAGCTGTCCTTGTGGACGAGTATTTTTGTTATATTAATTTAATCTTTAGCTGTCCTTGTGGACGAGTATTTTGTTATATTAATTTAATCTTTAGCTGTCCTTGTGGACGAGTATTTTGTTATATTAATTTAATCTTTAGCTGTCCTTGTGGACGAGTATTTTTGTTATATTAATTTAATCTTTAGCTGTCCTTGTGGACGAGTATTTTGTTATATTAATTTAATCTTTAGCTGTCCTTGTGGACGAGTATTTTGTTATATTAATTTAATCTTTAGCTGTCCTTGTGGACGAGTATTTTGTTATATTAATTTAATCTTTAGCTGTCCTTGTGGACGAGTATTTTTGTTATATTAATTTAATCTTTAGCTGTCCTTGTGGACGAGTATTTTGTTATATTAATTTAATCTTTAGCTGTCCTTGTGGACATTAGTATTTTTGTGGACGAGTATTTTATATTAATTTAATCTTTAGCTGTCCTTGTGGACGAGTATTTTGTTATATTAATTTAATCTTTAGCTGTCCTTGTGGACGAGTATTTTGTTATATTAATTTAATCTTTAGCTGTCCTTGTGGACGAGTATTTTGTTATATTAATTTAATCTTTAGCTGTCCTTGTGGACGAGTATTTTGTTATATTAATTTAATCTTTAGCTGTCCTTGTGGACGAGTATTTTGTTATATTAATTTAATCTTTAGCTGTCCTTGTGGACGAGTATTTTTGTTATATTAATTTAATCTTTAGCTGTCCTTGTGGACGAGTATTTTTGTTATATTAATTTAATCTTTAGCTGTCCTTGTGGACGAGTATTTTGTTATATTAATTTAATCTTTAGCTGTCCTTGTGGACGAGTATTTTTGTTATATTAATTTAATCTTTAGCTGTCCTTGTGGACGAGTATTTTGTTATATTAATTTAATCTTTAGCTGTCCTTGTGGACAAGTATTTTGTTATATTAATTTAATCTTTAGCTGTCCTTGTGGACGAGTATTTTTGTTATATTAATTTAATCTTTAGCTGTCCTTGTGGACAAGTATTTTTGTTATATTAATTTAATCTTTAGCTGTCCTTGTGGACGAGTATTTTGTTATATTAATTTAATCTTTAGCTGTCCTTGTGGACGAGTATTTTGTTATATTAATTTAATCTTTAGCTGTCCTTGTGGACGAGTATTTTGTTATATTAATTTAATCTTTAGCTGTCCTTGTGGACGAGTATTTTTGTTATATTAATTTAATCTTTAGCTGTCCTTGTGGACGAGTATTTTGTTATATTAATTTAATCTTTAGCTGTCCTTGTGGACGAGTATTTTGTTATATTAATTTAATCTTTAGCTGTCCTTGTGGACGAGTATTTTTGTTATATTAATTTAATCTTTAGCTGTCCTTGTGGACGAGTATTTTGTTATATTAATTTAATCTTTAGCTGTCCTTGTGGACGAGTATTTTGTTATATTAATTTAATCTTTAGCTGTCCTTGTGGACGAGTATTTTGTTATATTAATTTAATCTTTAGCTGTCCTTGTGGACGAGTATTTTGTTATATTAATTTAATCTTTAGCTGTCCTTGTGGACAAGTATTTTGTTATATTAATTTAATCTTTAGCTGTCCTTGTGGACGAGTATTTTGTTATATTAATTTAATCTTTAGCTGTCCTTGTGGACAAGTATTTTTGTTATATTAATTTAATCTTTAGCTGTCCTTGTGGACGAGTATTTTGTTATATTAATTTAATCTTTAGCTGTCCTTGTGGACGAGTATTTTTGTTATATTAATTTAATCTTTAGCTGTCCTTGTGGACGAGTATTTTGTTATATTAATTTAATCTTTAGCTGTCCTTGTGGACGAGTATTTTGTTATATTAATTTAATCTTTAGCTGTCCTTGTGGACGAGTATTTTTGTTATATTAATTTAATCTTTAGCTGTCCTTGTGGACGAGTATTTTTGTTATATTAATTTAATCTTTAGCTGTCCTTGTGGACGAGTATTTTTGTTATATTAATTTAATCTTTAGCTGTCCTTGTGGACGAGTATTTTGTTATATTAATTTAATCTTTAGCTGTCCTTGTGGACGAGTATTTTTGTTATATTAATTTAATCTTTAGCTGTCCTTGTGGACGAGTATTTTTGTTATATTAATTTAATCTTTAGCTGTCCTTGTGGACGAGTATTTTTGTTATATTAATTTAATCTTTAGCTGTCCTTGTGGACGAGTATTTTGTTATATTAATTTAATCTTTAGCTGTCCTTGTGGACAAGTATTTTGTTATATTAATTTAATCTTTAGCTGTCCTTGTGGACGAGTATTTTGTTATATTAATTTAATCTTTAGCTGTCCTTGTGGACGAGTATTTTGTTATATTAATTTAATCTTTAGCTGTCCTTGTGGACGAGTATTTTGTTATATTAATTTAATCTTTAGCTGTCCTTGTGGACGAGTATTTTGTTATATTAATTTAATCTTTAGCTGTCCTTGTGGACAAGTATTTTGTTATATTAATTTAATCTTTAGCTGTCCTTGTGGACGAGTATTTTGTTATATTAATTTAATCTTTAGCTGTCCTTGTGGACGAGTATTTTGTTATATTAATTTAATCTTTAGCTGTCCTTGTGGACGAGTATTTTGTTATATTAATTTAATCTTTAGCTGTCCTTGTGGACGAGTATTTTTATATTATATTAATTTAATCTTTAGCTGTCCTTGTGGACGAGTATTTTGTTATATTAATTTAATCTTTAGCTGTCCTTGTGGACGAGTATTTTGTTATATTAATTTAATCTTTAGCTGTCCTTGTGGACGAGTATTTTGTTATATTAATTTAATCTTTAGCTGTCCTTGTGGACGAGTATTTTGTTATATTAATTTAATCTTTAGCTGTCCTTGTGGACGAGTATTTTGTTATATTAATTTAATCTTTAGCTGTCCTTGTGGACGAGTATTTTTGTTATATTAATTTAATCTTTAGCTGTCCTTGTGGACGAGTATTTTGTTATATTAATTTAATCTTTAGCTGTCCTTGTGGACGAGTATTTTGTTATATTAATTTAATCTTTAGCTGTCCTTGTGGACGAGTATTTTGTTATATTTAATTTAATCTTTAGCTGTCCTTGTGGACGAGTAATTTTAGCTGTCCTATATTAATTTAATCTTTAGCTGTCCTTGTGGACGAGTATTTTTGTTATATTAATTTAATCTTTAGCTGTCCTTGTGGACGAGTATTTTGTTATATTAATTTAATCTTTAGCTGTCCTTGTGGACGAGTATTTTGTTATATTAATTTAATCTTTAGCTGTCCTTGTGGACGAGTATTTTTGTTATATTAATTTAATCTTTAGCTGTCCTTGTGGACGAGTATTTTTGTTATATTAATTTAATCTTTAGCTGTCCTTGTGGACGAGTATTTTGTTATATTAATTTAATCTTTAGCTGTCCTTGTGGACGAGTATTTTGTTATATTAATTTAATCTTTAGCTGTCCTTGTGGACGAGTATTTTTGTTATATTAATTTAATCTTTAGCTGTCCTTGTGGACGAGTATTTTGTTATATTAATTTAATCTTTAGCTGTCCTTGTGGACGAGTATTTTTGTTATATTAATTTAATCTTTAGCTGTCCTTGTGGACGAGTATTTTGTTATATTAATTTAATCTTTAGCTGTCCTTGTGGACGAGTATTTTGTTATATTAATTTAATCTTTAGCTGTCCTTGTGGACAAGTATTTTGTTATATTAATTTAATCTTTAGCTGTCCTTGTGGACGAGTATTTTGTTATATTAATTTAATCTTTAGCTGTCCTTGTGGACAAGTATTTTTGTTATATTAATTTAATCTTTAGCTGTCCTTGTGGAATTTAATCTTTAGCTGTCCTTGTGGACGAGTATTTTGTTATATTAATTTAATCTTTAGCTGTCCTTGTGGACGAGTATTTTGTTATATTAATTTAATCTTTAGCTGTCCTTGTGGACGAGTATTTTGTTATATTAATTTAATCTTTAGCTGTCCTTGTGGACGAGTATTTTGTTATATTAATTTAATCTTTAGCTGTCCTTGTGGACGAGTATTTTGTTATATTAATTTAATCTTTAGCTGTCCTTGTGGACGAGTATTTTGTTATATTAATTTAATCTTTAGCTGTCCTTGTGGACGAGTATTTTTGTTATATTAATTTAATCTTTAGCTGTCCTTGTGGACGAGTATTTTTGTTATATTAATTTAATCTTTAGCTGTCCTTGTGGACGAGTATTTTGTTATATTAATTTAATCTTTAGCTGTCCTTGTGGACGAGTATTTTGTTATATTAATTTAATCTTTAGCTGTCCTTGTGGACGAGTATTTTGTTATATTAATTTAATCTTTAGCTGTCCTTGTGGACAAGTATTTTGTTATATTAATTTAATCTTTAGCTGTCCTTGTGGACGAGTATTTTGTTATATTAATTTAATCTTTAGCTGTCCTTGTGGACGAGTATTTTTGTTATATTAATTTAATCTTTAGCTGTCCTTGTGGACGAGTATTTTTCTTTAGTTATATTAATTTAATCTTTAGCTGTCCTTGTGGACGAGTATTTTTGTTATATTAATTTAATCTTTAGCTGTCCTTGTGGACGAGTATTTTGTTATATTAATTTAATCTTTAGCTGTCCTTGTGGACGAGTATTTTTGTTATATTAATTTAATCTTTAGCTGTCCTTGTGGACGAGTATTTTTGTTATATTAATTTAATCTTTAGCTGTCCTTGTGGACGAGTATTTTGTTATATTAATTTAATCTTTAGCTGTCCTTGTGGACGAGTATTTTGTTATATTAATTTAATCTTTAGCTGTCCTTGTGGACGAGTATTTTGTTATATTAATTTAATCTTTAGCTGTCCTTGTGGACAAGTATTTTGTTATATTAATTTAATCTTTAGCTGTCCTTGTGGACAAGTATTTTGTTATATTAATTTAATCTTTAGTTCCTTGTGGACGAGTATTTTTGTGGACGAGTATTTTGTTATATTAATTTAATCTTTAGCTGTCCTTGTGGACGAGTATTTTGTTATATTAATTTAATCTTTAGCTGTCCTTGTGGACGAGTATTTTGTTATATTAATTTAATCTTTAGCTGTCCTTGTGGACGAGTATTTTGTTATATTAATTTAATCTTTAGCTGTCCTTGTGGACGAGTATTTTGTTATATTAATTTAATCTTTAGCTGTCCTTGTGGACGAGTATTTTTGTTATATTAATTTAATCTTTAGCTGTCCTTGTGGACGAGTATTTTTGTTATATTAATTTAATCTTTAGCTGTCCTTGTGGACGAGTATTTTTGTTATATTAATTTAATCTTTAGCTGTCCTTGTGGACGAGTATTTTTGTTATATTAATTTAATCTTTAGCTGTCCTTGTGGACGAGTATTTTTGTTATATTAATTTAATCTTTAGCTGTCCTTGTGGACGAGTATTTTGTTATATTAATTTAATCTTTAGCTGTCCTTGTGGACGAGTATTTTGTTATATTAATTTAATCTTTAGCTGTCCTTGTGGACGAGTATTTTTGTTATATTAATTTAATCTTTAGCTGTCCTTGTGGACGAGTATTTTGTTATATTAATTTAATCTTTAGCTGTCCTTGTGGACAAGTATTTTGTTATATTAATTTAATCTTTAGCTGTCCTTGTGGACGAGTATTTTGTTATATTAATTTAATCTTTAGCTGTCCTTGTGGACGAGTATTTTGTTATATTAATTTAATCTTTAGCTGTCCTTGTGGACGAGTATTTTGTTATATTAATTTAATCTTTAGCTGTCCTTGTGGACGAGTATTTTTGTTATATTAATTTAATCTTTAGCTGTCCTTGTGGACAAGTATTTTGTTATATTAATTTAATCTTTAGCTGTCCTTGTGGACGAGTATTTTGTTATATTAATTTAATCTTTAGCTGTCCTTGTGGACGAGTATTTTGTTATATTAATTTAATCTTTAGCTGTCCTTGTGGACGAGTATTTTGTTATATTAATTTAATCTTTAGCTGTCCTTGTGGACGAGTATTTTTGTTATATTAATTTAATCTTTAGCTGTCCTTGTGGACGAGTATTTTGTTATATTAATTTAATCTTTAGCTGTCCTTGTGGACGAGTATTTTTGTTATATTAATTTAATCTTTAGCTGTCCTTGTGGACGAGTATTTTGTTATATTAATTTAATCTTTAGCTGTCCTTGTGGACGAGTATTTTTGTTATATTAATTTAATCTTTAGCTGTCCTTGTGGACGAGTATTTTGTTATATTAATTTAATTTTAGTTATATATAATTTAATCTTTAGCTGTCCTTGTGGACGAGTATTTTGTTATATTAATTTAATCTTTAGCTGTCCTTGTGGACGAGTATTTTTGTTATATTAATTTAATCTTTAGCTGTCCTTGTGGACGAGTATTTTGTTATATTAATTTAATCTTTAGCTGTCCTTGTGGACGAGTATTTTGTTATATTAATTTAATCTTTAGCTGTCCTTGTGGACGAGTATTTTGTTATATTAATTTAATCTTTAGCTGTCCTTGTGGACGAGTATTTTGTTATATTAATTTAATCTTTAGCTGTCCTTGTGGACGAGTATTTTTGTTATATTAATTTAATCTTTAGCTGTCCTTGTGGACGAGTATTTTGTTATATTAATTTAATCTTTAGCTGTCCTTGTGGACGAGTATTTTTGTTATATTAATTTAATCTTTAGCTGTCCTTGTGGACAAGTATTTTGTTATATTAATTTAATCTTTAGCTGTCCTTGTGGACGAGTATTTTTGTTATATTAATTTAATCTTTAGCTGTCCTTGTGGACGAGTATTTTTGTTATATTACGAGTATTTTGTTATATTAATTTAATCTTTAGCTGTCCTTGTGGACGAGTATTTTGTTATATTAATTTAATCTTTAGCTGTCCTTGTGGACGAGTATTTTTGTTATATTAATTTAATCTTTAGCTGTCCTTGTGGACGAGTATTTTGTTATATTAATTTAATCTTTAGCTGTCCTTGTGGACGAGTATTTTGTTATATTAATTTAATCTTTAGCTGTCCTTGTGGACGAGTATTTTGTTATATTAATTTAATCTTTAGCTGTCCTTGTGGACAAGTATTTTTGTTATATTAATTTAATCTTTAGCTGTCCTTGTGGACGAGTATTTTTGTTATATTAATTTAATCTTTAGCTGTCCTTGTGGACGAGTATTTTGTTATATTAATTTAATCTTTAGCTGTCCTTGTGGACGAGTATTTTGTTATATTAATTTAATCTTTAGCTGTCCTTGTGGACGAGTATTTTGTTATATTAATTTAATCTTTAGCTGTCCTTGTGGACGAGTATTTTGTTATATTAATTTAATCTTTAGCTGTCCTTGTGGACGAGTATTTTGTTATATTAATTTAATCTTTAGCTGTCCTTGTGGACGAGTATTTTTGTTATATTAATTTAATCTTTAGCTGTCCTTGTGGACGAGTATTTTGTTATATTAATTTAATCTTTAGCTGTCCTTGTGGACGAGTATTTTGTTATATTAATTTAATCTTTAGCTGTCCTTGTGGACAAGTATTTTGTTATATTAATTTAATCTTTAGCTGTCCTTGTGGACGAGTATTTTTGTTATATTAATTTAATCTTTAGCTGTCCTTGTGGACGAGTATTTTGTTATATTAATTTAATCTTTAGCTGTCCTTGTGGACGAGTATTTTTGTTATATTAATTTAATCTTTAGCTGTCCTTGTGGACGAGTATTTTGTTATATTAATTTAATCTTTAGCTGTCCTTGTGGACGAGTATTTTTTGTTATATTAATTTAATCTTTAGCTGTCCTTGTGGACGAGTATTTTTGTTATATTAATTTAATCTTTAGCTGTCCTTGTGGACGAGTATTTTTGTTATATTAATTTAATCTTTAGCTGTCCTTGTGGACGAGTATTTTTGTTATATTAATTTAATCTTTAGCTGTCCTTGTGGACGAGTATTTTGTTATATTAATTTAATCTTTAGCTGTCCTTGTGGACGAGTATTTTGTTATATTAATTTAATCTTTAGCTGTCCTTGTGGACGAGTATTTTTGTTATATTAATTTAATCTTTAGCTGTCCTTGTGGACAAGTATTTTGTTATATTAATTTAATCTTTAGCTGTCCTTGTGGACGAGTATTTTGTTATATTAATTTAATCTTTAGCTGTCCTTGTGGACGAGTATTTTTGTTATATTAATTTAATCTTTAGCTGTCCTTGTGGACGAGTATTTTGTTATATTAATTTAATCTTTAGCTGTCCTTGTGGACGAGTATTTTTGTTATATTAATTTAATCTTTAGCTGTCCTTGTGGACGAGTATTTTGTTATATTAATTTAATCTTTAGCTGTCCTTGTGGACGAGTATTTTTGTTATATTAATTTAATCTTTAGCTGTCCTTGTGGACGAGTATTTTGTTATATTAATTTAATCTTTAGCTGTCCTTGTGGACGAGTATTTTGTTATATTAATTTAATCTTTAGCTGTCCTTGTGGACGAGTATTTTTGTTATATTAATTTAATCTTTAGCTGTCCTTGTGGACGAGTATTTTGTTATATTAATTTAATCTTTAGCTGTCCTTGTGGACGAGTATTTTGTTATATTAATTTAATCTTTAGCTGTCCTTGTGGACGTAGTATTTTGTTATATTAATTAATTTAATCTTTAGCTGTCCTTGTGGACGAGTATTTTGTTATATTAATTTAATCTTTAGCTGTCCTTGTGGACGAGTATTTTGTTATATTAATTTAATCTTTAGCTGTCCTTGTGGACGAGTATTTTGTTATATTAATTTAATCTTTAGCTGTCCTTGTGGACGAGTATTTTTGTTATATTAATTTAATCTTTAGCTGTCCTTGTGGACGAGTATTTTTGTTATATTAATTTAATCTTTAGCTGTCCTTGTGGACGAGTATTTTGTTATATTAATTTAATCTTTAGCTGTCCTTGTGGACGAGTATTTTGTTATATTAATTTAATCTTTAGCTGTCCTTGTGGACGAGTATTTTGTTATATTAATTTAATCTTTAGCTGTCCTTGTGGACGAGTATTTTTGTTATATTAATTTAATCTTTAGCTGTCCTTGTGGACGAGTATTTTGTTATATTAATTTAATCTTTAGCTGTCCTTGTGGACGAGTATTTTTGTTATATTAATTTAATCTTTAGCTGTCCTTGTGGACGAGTATTTTTGTTATATTAATTTAATCTTTAGCTGTCCTTGTGGACGAGTATTTTTGTTATATTAATTTAATCTTTAGCTGTCCTTGTGGACGAGTATTTTGTTATATTAATTTAATCTTTAGCTGTCCTTGTGGACGAGTATTTTGTTATATTAATTTAATCTTTAGCTGTCCTTGTGGACAAGTATTTTGTTATATTAATTTAATCTTTAGCTGTCCTTGTGGACGAGTATTTTGTTATATTAATTTAATCTTTAGCTGTCCTTGTGGACGAGTATTTTGTTATATTAATTTAATCTTTAGCTGTCCTTGTGGACGAGTATTTTTGTTATATTAATTTAATCTTTAGCTGTCCTTGTGGACGAGTATTTTGTTATATTAATTTAATCTTTAGCTGTCCTTGTGGACGAGTATTTTGTTATATTAATTTAATCTTTAGCTGTCCTTGTGGACGAGTATTTTGTTATATTAATTTAATCTTTAGCTGTCCTTGTGGACGAGTATTTTGTTATATTAATTTAATCTTTAGCTGTCCTTGTGGACGAGTATTTTGTTATATTAATTTAATCTTTAGCTGTCCTTGTGGACGAGTATTTTTGTTATATTAATTTAATCTTTAGCTGTCCTTGTGGACGAGTAGTATTTTAGCTGTTATATTAATTTAATCTTTAGCTGTCCTTGTGGACGAGTATTTTGTTATATTAATTTAATCTTTAGCTGTCCTTGTGGACGAGTATTTTGTTATATTAATTTAATCTTTAGCTGTCCTTGTGGACGAGTATTTTGTTATATTAATTTAATCTTTAGCTGTCCTTGTGGACGAGTATTTTGTTATATTAATTTAATCTTTAGCTGTCCTTGTGGACGAGTATTTTGTTATATTAATTTAATCTTTAGCTGTCCTTGTGGACGAGTATTTTGTTATATTAATTTAATCTTTAGCTGTCCTTGTGGACGAGTATTTTTGTTATATTAATTTAATCTTTAGCTGTCCTTGTGGACGAGTATTTTTGTTATATTAATTTAATCTTTAGCTGTCCTTGTGGACGAGTATTTTGTTATATTAATTTAATCTTTAGCTGTCCTTGTGGACGAGTATTTTGTTATATTAATTTAATCTTTAGCTGTCCTTGTGGACGAGTATTTTGTTATATTAATTTAATCTTTAGCTGTCCTTGTGGACGAGTATTTTTGTTATATTAATTTAATCTTTAGCTGTCCTTGTGGACGAGTATTTTGTTATATTAATTTAATCTTTAGCTGTCCTTGTGGACGAGTATTTTGTTATATTAATTTAATCTTTAGCTGTCCTTGTGGACGAGTATTTTGTTATATTAATTTAATCTTTAGCTGTCCTTGTGGACGAGTATTTTGTTATATTAATTTAATCTTTAGCTGTCCTTGTGGACGAGTATTTTGTTATATTAATTTAATCTTTAGCTGTCCTTGTGGACGAGTATTTTGTTATATTAATTTAATCTTTAGCTGTCCTTGTGGACGAGTATTTTGTTATATTAATTTAATCTTTAGCTGTCCTTGTGGACGAGTATTTTGTTATATTAATTTAATCTTTAGCTGTCCTTGTGGACGAGTATTTTTGTTATATTAATTTAATCTTTAGCTGTCCTTGTGGACGAGTATTTTTGTTATATTAATTTAATCTTTAGCTGTCCTTGTGGACGAGTATTTTTGTTATATTAATTTAATCTTTAGCTGTCCTTGTGGACGAGTATTTTGTTATATTAATTTAATCTTTAGCTGTCCTTGTGGACGAGTATTTTGTTATATTAATTTAATCTTTAGCTGTCCTTGTGGACGAGTATTTTGTTATATTAATTTAATCTTTAGCTGTCCTTGTGGACGAGTATTTTGTTATATTAATTTAATCTTTAGCTGTCCTTGTGGACGAGTATTTTGTTATATTAATTTAATCTTTAGCTGTCCTTGTGGACGAGTATTTTGTTATATTAATTTAATCTTTAGCTGTCCTTGTGGACGAGTATTTTGTTATATTAATTTAATCTTTAGCTGTCCTTGTGGACGAGTATTTTGTTATATTAATTTAATCTTTAGCTGTCCTTGTGGACGAGTATTTTTGTTATATTAATTTAATCTTTAGCTGTCCTTGTGGACGAGTATTTTGTTATATTAATTTAATCTTTAGCTGTCCTTGTGGACGAGTATTTTGTTATATTAATTTAATCTTTAGCTGTCCTTGTGGACGAGTATTTTGTTATATTAATTTAATCTTTAGCTGTCCTTGTGGACGAGTATTTTTGTTATATTAATTTAATCTTTAGCTGTCCTTGTGGACGAGTATTTTGTTATATTAATTTAATCTTTAGCTGTCCTTGTGGACGAGTATTTTTGTTATATTAATTTAATCTTTAGCTGTCCTTGTGGACGAGTATTTTGTTATATTAATTTAATCTTTAGCTGTCCTTGTGGACGAGTATTTTGTTATATTAATTTAATCTTTAGCTGTCCTTGTGGACGAGTATTTTGTTATATTAATTTAATCTTTAGCTGTCCTTGTGGACGAGTATTTTGTTATATTAATTTAATCTTTAGCTGTCCTTGTGGACGAGTATTTTGTTATATTAATTTAATCTTTAGCTGTCCTTGTGGACGAGTATTTTTGTTATATTAATTTAATCTTTAGCTGTCCTTGTGGACGAGTATTTTTGTTATATTAATTTAATCTTTAGCTGTCCTTGTGGACGAGTATTTTGTTATATTAATTTAATCTTTAGCTGTCCTTGTGGACGAGTATTTTGTTATATTAATTTAATCTTTAGCTGTCCTTGTGGACGAGTATTTTGTTATATTAATTTAATCTTTAGCTGTCCTTGTGGACGAGTATTTTGTTATATTAATTTAATCTTTAGCTGTCCTTGTGGACGAGTATTTTGTTATATTAATTTAATCTTTAGCTGTCCTTGTGGACGAGTATTTTGTTATATTAATTTAATCTTTAGCTGTCCTTGTGGACGAGTATTTTGTTATATTAATTTAATCTTTAGCTGTCCTTGTGGACGAGTATTTTGTTATATTAATTTAATCTTTAGCTGTCCTTGTGGACGAGTATTTTTGTTATATTAATTTAATCTTTAGCTGTCCTTGTGGACAAGTATTTTGTTATATTAATTTAATCTTTAGCTGTCCTTGTGGACGAGTATTTTGTTATATTAATTTAATCTTTAGCTGTCCTTGTGGACGAGTATTTTGTTATATTAATTTAATCTTTAGCTGTCCTTGTGGACGAGTATTTTGTTATATTAATTTAATCTTTAGCTGTCCTTGTGGACGAGTATTTTGTTATATTAATTTAATCTTTAGCTGTCCTTGTGGACGAGTATTTTGTTATATTAATTTAATCTTTAGCTGTCCTTGTGGACGAGTATTTTGTTATATTAATTTAATCTTTAGCTGTCCTTGTGGACGAGTATTTTGTTATATTAATTTAATCTTTAGCTGTCCTTGTGGACGAGTATTTTGTTATATTAATTTAATCTTTAGCTGTCCTTGTGGACGAGTATTTTGTTATATTAATTTAATCTTTAGCTGTCCTTGTGGACGAGTATTTTGTTATATTAATTTAATCTTTAGCTGTCCTTGTGGACAAGTATTTTGTTATATTAATTTAATCTTTAGCTGTCCTTGTGGACGAGTATTTTTGTTATATTAATTTAATCTTTAGCTGTCCTTGTGGACGAGTATTTTGTTATATTAATTTAATCTTTAGCTGTCCTTGTGGACGAGTATTTTGTTATATTAATTTAATCTTTAGCTGTCCTTGTGGACGAGTATTTTGTTATATTAATTTAATCTTTAGCTGTCCTTGTGGACGAGTATTTTGTTATATTAATTTAATCTTTAGCTGTCCTTGTGGACGAGTATTTTTGTTATATTAATTTAATCTTTAGCTGTCCTTGTGGACAAGTATTTTGTTATATTAATTTAATCTTTAGCTGTCCTTGTGGACGAGTATTTTTGTTATATTAATTTAATCTTTAGCTGTCCTTGTGGACGAGTATTTTGTTATATTAATTTAATCTTTAGCTGTCCTTGTGGACGAGTATTTTTGTTATATTAATTTAATCTTTAGCTGTCCTTGTGGACGAGTATTTTGTTATATTAATTTAATCTTTAGCTGTCCTTGTGGACGAGTATTTTGTTATATTAATTTAATCTTTAGCTGTCCTTGTGGACGAGTATTTTTGTTATATTAATTTAATCTTTAGCTGTCCTTGTGGACGAGTATTTTTGTTATATTAATTTAATCTTTAGCTGTCCTTGTGGACGAGTATTTTTGTTATATTAATTTAATCTTTAGCTGTCCTTGTGGACGAGTATTTTGTTATATTAATTTAATCTTTAGCTGTCCTTGTGGACAAGTATTTTGTTATATTAATTTAATCTTTAGCTGTCCTTGTGGACGAGTATTTTGTTATATTAATTTAATCTTTAGCTGTCCTTGTGGACGAGTATTTTGTTATATTAATTTAATCTTTAGCTGTCCTTGTGGACGAGTATTTTGTTATATTAATTTAATCTTTAGCTGTCCTTGTGGACGAGTATTTTTATTATATTAATTTAATCTTTAGCTGTCCTTGTGGACGAGTATTTTGTTATATTAATTTAATCTTTAGCTGTCCTTGTGGACGAGTATTTTGTTATATTAATTTAATCTTTAGCTGTCCTTGTGGACGAGTATTTTGTTATATTAATTTAATCTTTAGCTGTCCTTGTGGACGAGTATTTTGTTATATTAATTTAATCTTTAGCTGTCCTTGTGGACGAGTATTTTGTTATATTAATTTAATCTTTAGCTGTCCTTGTGGACAAGTATTTTGTTATATTAATTTAATCTTTAGCTGTCCTTGTGGACGAGTATTTTGTTATATTAATTTAATCTTTAGCTGTCCTTGTGGACGAGTATTTTGTTATATTAATTTAATCTTTAGCTGTCCTTGTGGACGAGTATTTTGTTATATTAATTTAATCTTTAGCTGTCCTTGTGGACGAGTATTTTGTTATATTAATTTAATCTTTAGCTGTCCTTGTGGACGAGTATTTTGTTATATTAATTTAATCTTTAGCTGTCCTTGTGGACGAGTATTTTGTTATATTAATTTAATCTTTAGCTGTCCTTGTGGACGAGTATTTTTGTTATATTAATTTAATCTTTAGCTGTCCTTGTGGACGAGTATTTTTGTTATATTAATTTAATCTTTAGCTGTCCTTGTGGACGAGTATTTTGTTATATTAATTTAATCTTTAGCTGTCCTTGTGGACGAGTATTTTGTTATATTAATTTAATCTTTAGCTGTCCTTGTGGACGAGTATTTTGTTATATTAATTTAATCTTTAGCTGTCCTTGTGGACGAGTATTTTGTTATATTAATTTAATCTTTAGCTGTCCTTGTGGACGAGTATTTTGTTATATTAATTTAATCTTTAGCTGTCCTTGTGGACGAGTATTTTGTTATATTAATTTAATCTTTAGCTGTCCTTGTGGACGAGTATTTTGTTATATTAATTTAATCTTTAGCTGTCCTTGTGGACGAGTATTTTTGTTATATTAATTTAATCTTTAGCTGTCCTTGTGGACAAGTATTTTGTTATATTAATTTAATCTTTAGCTGTCCTTGTGGACGAGTATTTTGTTATATTAATTTAATCTTTAGCTGTCCTTGTGGACGAGTATTTTGTTATATTAATTTAATCTTTAGCTGTCCTTGTGGACGAGTATTTTGTTATATTAATTTAATCTTTAGCTGTCCTTGTGGACGAGTATTTTTGTTATATTAATTTAATCTTTAGCTGTCCTTGTGGACGAGTATTTTTGTTATATTAATTTAATCTTTAGCTGTCCTTGTGGACGAGTATTTTGTTATATTAATTTAATCTTTAGCTGTCCTTGTGGACGAGTATTTTGTTATATTAATTTAATCTTTAGCTGTCCTTGTGGACGAGTATTTTGTTATATTAATTTAATCTTTAGCTGTCCTTGTGGACAAGTATTTTGTTATATTAATTTAATCTTTAGCTGTCCTTGTGGACGAGTATTTTTGTTATATTAATTTAATCTTTAGCTGTCCTTGTGGACAAGTATTTTGTTATATTAATTTAATCTTTAGCTGTCCTTGTGGACGAGTATTTTGTTATATTAATTTAATCTTTAGCTGTCCTTGTGGACGAGTATTTTGTTATATTAATTTAATCTTTAGCTGTCCTTGTGGACGAGTATTTTGTTATATTAATTTAATCTTTAGCTGTCCTTGTGGACGAGTATTTTGTTATATTAATTTAATCTTTAGCTGTCCTTGTGGACGAGTATTTTGTTATATTAATTTAATCTTTAGCTGTCCTTGTGGACGAGTATTTTGTTATATTAATTTAATCTTTAGCTGTCCTTGTGGACGAGTATTTTTGTTATATTAATTTAATCTTTAGCTGTCCTTGTGGACGAGTATTTTGTTATATTAATTTAATCTTTAGCTGTCCTTGTGGACGAGTATTTTTGTTATATTAATTTAATCTTTAGCTGTCCTTGTGGACGAGTATTTTGTTATATTAATTTAATCTTTAGCTGTCCTTGTGGACGAGTATTTTGTTATATTAATTTAATCTTTAGCTGTCCTTGTGGACGAGTATTTTGTTATATTAATTTAATCTTTAGCTGTCCTTGTGGACGAGTATTTTGTTATATTAATTTAATCTTTAGCTGTCCTTGTGGACGAGTATTTTGTTATATTAATTTAATCTTTAGCTGTCCTTGTGGACGAGTATTTTGTTATATTAATTTAATCTTTAGCTGTCCTTGTGGACGAGTATTTTTGTTATATTAATTTAATCTTTAGCTGTCCTTGTGGACGAGTATTTTTGTTATATTAATTTAATCTTTAGCTGTCCTTGTGGACGAGTATTTTGTTATATTAATTTAATCTTTAGCTGTCCTTGTGGACGAGTATTTTGTTATATTAATTTAATCTTTAGCTGTCCTTGTGGACGAGTATTTTGTTATATTAATTTAATCTTTAGCTGTCCTTGTGGACGAGTATTTTGTTATATTAATTTAATCTTTAGCTGTCCTTGTGGACAGTATTTTGTTATATTAATTTAATCTTTAGCTGTCCTTGTGGACGAGTATTTTGTTATATTAATTTAATCTTTAGCTGTCCTTGTGGACGAGTATTTTGTTATATTAATTTAATCTTTAGCTGTCCTTGTGGACGAGTATTTTGTTATATTAATTTAATCTTTAGCTGTCCTTGTGGACGAGTATTTTTAATCTTTAGTTATATTAATTTAATCTTTAGCTGTCCTTGTGGACGAGTATTTTGTTATATTAATTTAATCTTTAGCTGTCCTTGTGGACGAGTATTTTTGTTATATTAATTTAATCTTTAGCTGTCCTTGTGGACGAGTATTTTTGTTATATTAATTTAATCTTTAGCTGTCCTTGTGGACGAGTATTTTTGTTATATTAATTTAATCTTTAGCTGTCCTTGTGGACGAGTATTTTGTTATATTAATTTAATCTTTAGCTGTCCTTGTGGACAAGTATTTTGTTATATTAATTTAATCTTTAGCTGTCCTTGTGGACGAGTATTTTTGTTATATTAATTTAATCTTTAGCTGTCCTTGTGGACGAGTATTTTGTTATATTAATTTAATCTTTAGCTGTCCTTGTGGACGAGTATTTTGTTATATTAATTTAATCTTTAGCTGTCCTTGTGGACGAGTATTTTGTTATATTAATTTAATCTTTAGCTGTCCTTGTGGACGAGTATTTTGTTATATTAATTTAATCTTTAGCTGTCCTTGTGGACGAGTATTTTGTTATATTAATTTAATCTTTAGCTGTCCTTGTGGACGAGTATTTTGTTATATTAATTTAATCTTTAGCTGTCCTTGTGGACGAGTATTTTGTTATATTAATTTAATCTTTAGCTGTCCTTGTGGACGAGTATTTTTGTTATATTAATTTAATCTTTAGCTGTCCTTGTGGACGAGTATTTTTGTTATATTAATTTAATCTTTAGCTGTCCTTGTGGACGAGTATTTTGTTATATTAATTTAATCTTTAGCTGTCCTTGTGGACGAGTATTTTGTTATATTAATTTAATCTTTAGCTGTCCTTGTGGACGAGTATTTTTGTTATATTAATTTAATCTTTAGCTGTCCTTGTGGACGAGTATTTTGTTATATTAATTTAATCTTTAGCTGTCCTTGTGGACGAGTATTTTGTTATATTAATTTAATCTTTAGCTGTCCTTGTGGACGAGTATTTTGTTATATTAATTTAATCTTTAGCTGTCCTTGTGGACGAGTATTTTGTTATATTAATTTAATCTTTAGCTGTCCTTGTGGACAAGTATTTTGTTATATTAATTTAATCTTTAGCTGTCCTTGTGGACGAGTATTTTGTTATATTAATTTAATCTTTAGCTGTCCTTGTGGACGAGTATTTTTGTTATATTAATTTAATCTTTAGCTGTCCTTGTGGACGAGTATTTTTGTTATATTAATTTAATCTTTAGCTGTCCTTGTGGACGAGTATTTTGTTATATTAATTTAATCTTTAGCTGTCCTTGTGGACGAGTATTTTGTTATATTAATTTAATCTTTAGCTGTCCTTGTGGACGAGTATTTTTGTTATATTAATTTAATCTTTAGCTGTCCTTGTGGACGAGTATTTTGTTATATTAATTTAATCTTTAGCTGTCCTTGTGGACGAGTATTTTGTTATATTAATTTAATCTTTAGCTGTCCTTGTGGACGAGTATTTTTGTTATATTAATTTAATCTTTAGCTGTCCTTGTGGACGAGTATTTTTGTTATATTAATTTAATCTTTAGCTGTCCTTGTGGACGAGTATTTTGTTATATTAATTTAATCTTTAGCTGTCCTTGTGGACGAGTATTTTGTTATATTAATTTAATCTTTAGCTGTCCTTGTGGACGAGTATTTTGTTATATTAATTTAATCTTTAGCTGTCCTTGTGGACGAGTATTTTGTTATATTAATTTAATCTTTAGCTGTCCTTGTGGACGAGTATTTTGTTATATTAATTTAATCTTTAGCTGTCCTTGTGGACAAGTATTTTTGTTATATTAATTTAATCTTTAGCTGTCCTTGTGGACGAGTATTTTGTTATATTAATTTAATCTTTAGCTGTCCTTGTGGACGAGTATTTTGTTATATTAATTTAATCTTTAGCTGTCCTTGTGGACGAGTATTTTGTTATATTAATTTAATCTTTAGCTGTCCTTGTGGACGAGTATTTTTGTTATATTAATTTAATCTTTAGCTGTCCTTGTGGACGAGTATTTTTGTTATATTAATTTAATCTTTAGCTGTCCTTGTGGACGAGTATTTTGTTATATTAATTTAATCTTTAGCTGTCCTTGTGGACGAGTATTTTTGTTATATTAATTTAATCTTTAGCTGTCCTTGTGGACGAGTATTTTTGTTATATTAATTTAATCTTTAGCTGTCCTTGTGGACGAGTATTTTGTTATATTAATTTAATCTTTAGCTGTCCTTGTGGACGAGTATTTTTGTTATATTAATTTAATCTTTAGCTGTCCTTGTGGACGAGTATTTTGTTATATTAATTTAATCTTTAGCTGTCCTTGTGGACGAGTATTTTGTTATATTAATTTAATCTTTAGCTGTCCTTGTGGACGAGTATTTTGTTATATTAATTTAATCTTTAGCTGTCCTTGTGGACGAGTATTTTGTTATATTAATTTAATCTTTAGCTGTCCTTGTGGACGAGTATTTTGTTATATTAATTTAATCTTTAGCTGTCCTTGTGGACGAGTATTTTGTTATATTAATTTAATCTTTAGCTGTCCTTGTGGACGAGTATTTTGTTATATTAATTTAATCTTTAGCTGTCCTTGTGGACAAGTATTTTGTTATATTAATTTAATCTTTAGCTGTCCTTGTGGACAAGTATTTTGTTATATTAATTTAATCTTTAGCTGTCCTTGTGGACGAGTATTTTGTTATATTAATTTAATCTTTAGCTGTCCTTGTGGACGAGTATTTTTTAATCTTTAGTTATATTTTGTTAATTTAATCTTTAGCTGTCCTTGTGACGAGTATTTTGTTATATTAATTTAATCTTTAGCTGTCCTTGTGGAGTATTTTGTTATATTAATTTAATCTTTAGCTGTCCTTGTGGACGAGTATTTTTGTTATATTAATTTAATCTTTAGCTGTCCTTGTGGACGAGTATTTTGTTATATTAATTTAATCTTTAGCTGTCCTTGTGGACGAGTATTTTGTTATATTAATTTAATCTTTAGCTGTCCTTGTGGACGAGTATTTTTGTTATATTAATTTAATCTTTAGCTGTCCTTGTGGACGAGTATTTTGTTATATTAATTTAATCTTTAGCTGTCCTTGTGGACGAGTATTTTGTTATATTAATTTAATCTTTAGCTGTCCTTGTGGACGAGTATTTTGTTATATTAATTTAATCTTTAGCTGTCCTTGTGGACGAGTATTTTGTTATATTAATTTAATCTTTAGCTGTCCTTGTGGACGAGTATTTTTTGTTATATTAATTTAATCTTTAGCTGTCCTTGTGGACGAGTATTTTGTTATATTAATTTAATCTTTAGCTGTCCTTGTGGACGAGTATTTTTGTTATATTAATTTAATCTTTAGCTGTCCTTGTGGACAAGTATTTTGTTATATTAATTTAATCTTTAGCTGTCCTTGTGGACGAGTATTTTGTTATATTAATTTAATCTTTAGCTGTCCTTGTGGACGAGTATTTTTGTTATATTAATTTAATCTTTAGCTGTCCTTGTGGACGAGTATTTTGTTATATTAATTTAATCTTTAGCTGTCCTTGTGGACAAGTATTTTGTTATATTAATTTAATCTTTAGCTGTCCTTGTGGACGAGTATTTTGTTATATTAATTTAATCTTTAGCTGTCCTTGTGGACGAGTATTTTGTTATATTAATTTAATCTTTAGCTGTCCTTGTGGACGAGTATTTTGTTATATTAATTTAATCTTTAGCTGTCCTTGTGGACGAGTATTTTGTTATATTAATTTAATCTTTAGCTGTCCTTGTGGACGAGTATTTTTGTTATATTAATTTAATCTTTAGCTGTCCTTGTGGACGAGTATTTTGTTATATTAATTTAATCTTTAGCTGTCCTTGTGGACGAGTATTTTTGTTATATTAATTTAATCTTTAGCTGTCCTTGTGGACGAGTATTTTGTTATATTAATTTAATCTTTAGCTGTCCTTGTGGACGAGTATTTTGTTATATTAATTTAATCTTTAGCTGTCCTTGTGGACGAGTATTTTTGTTATATTAATTTAATCTTTAGCTGTCCTTGTGGACAAGTATTTTTGTTATATTAATTTAATCTTTAGCTGTCCTTGTGGACGAGTATTTTTGTTATATTAATTTAATCTTTAGCTGTCCTTGTGGACGAGTATTTTTGTTATATTAATTTAATCTTTAGCTGTCCTTGTGGACGAGTATTTTGTTATATTAATTTAATCTTTAGCTGTCCTTGTGGACGAGTATTTTGTTATATTAATTTAATCTTTAGCTGTCCTTGTGGACGAGTATTTTGTTATATTAATTTAATCTTTAGCTGTCCTTGTGGACGAGTATTTTGTTATATTAATTTAATCTTTAGCTGTCCTTGTGGACGAGTATTTTGTTATATTAATTTAATCTTTAGCTGTCCTTGTGGACGAGTATTTTGTTATATTAATTTAATCTTTAGCTGTCCTTGTGGACGAGTATTTTGTTATATTAATTTAATCTTTAGCTGTCCTTGTGGACGAGTATTTTGTTATATTAATTTAATCTTTAGCTGTCCTTGTGGACGAGTATTTTGTTATATTAATTTAATCTTTAGCTGTCCTTGTGGACGAGTATTTTGTTATATTAATTTAATCTTTAGCTGTCCTTGTGGACGAGTATTTTGTTATATTAATTTAATCTTTAGCTGTCCTTGTGGACGAGTATTTTGTTATATTAATTTAATCTTTAGCTGTCCTTGTGGACGAGTATTTTTGTTATATTAATTTAATCTTTAGCTGTCCTTGTGGACGAGTATTTTGTTATATTAATTTAATCTTTAGCTGTCCTTGTGGACGAGTATTTTGTTATATTAATTTAATCTTTAGCTGTCCTTGTGGACGAGTATTTTGTTATATTAATTTAATCTTTAGCTGTCCTTGTGGACGAGTATTTTGTTATATTAATTTAATCTTTAGCTGTCCTTGTGGACGAGTATTTTGTTATATTAATTTAATCTTTAGCTGTCCTTGTGGACGAGTATTTTGTTATATTAATTTAATCTTTAGCTGTCCTTGTGGACGAGTATTTTGTTATATTAATTTAATCTTTAGCTGTCCTTGTGGACGAGTATTTTGTTATATTAATTTAATCTTTAGCTGTCCTTGTGGACGAGTATTTTATTAATTTAATTATATTAATTTAATCTTTAGCTGTCCTTGTGGACGAGTATTTTTGTTATATTAATTTAATCTTTAGCTGTCCTTGTGGACGAGTATTTTTGTTATATTAATTTAATCTTTAGCTGTCCTTGTGGACGAGTATTTTGTTATATTAATTTAATCTTTAGCTGTCCTTGTGGACGAGTATTTTGTTATATTAATTTAATCTTTAGCTGTCCTTGTGGACGAGTATTTTGTTATATTAATTTAATCTTTAGCTGTCCTTGTGGACGAGTATTTTTGTTATATTAATTTAATCTTTAGCTGTCCTTGTGGACGAGTATTTTGTTATATTAATTTAATCTTTAGCTGTCCTTGTGGACGAGTATTTTGTTATATTAATTTAATCTTTAGCTGTCCTTGTGGACGAGTATTTTGTTATATTAATTTAATCTTTAGCTGTCCTTGTGGACGAGTATTTTGTTATATTAATTTAATCTTTAGCTGTCCTTGTGGACGAGTATTTTGTTATATTAATTTAATCTTTAGCTGTCCTTGTGGACGAGTATTTTGTTATATTAATTTAATCTTTAGCTGTCCTTGTGGACGAGTATTTTTGTTATATTAATTTAATCTTTAGCTGTCCTTGTGGACGAGTATTTTGTTATATTAATTTAATCTTTAGCTGTCCTTGTGGACGAGTATTTTTGTTATATTAATTTAATCTTTAGCTGTCCTTGTGGACGAGTATTTTGTTATATTAATTTAATCTTTAGCTGTCCTTGTGGACGAGTATTTTGTTATATTAATTTAATCTTTAGCTGTCCTTGTGGACAAGTATTTTGTTATATTAATTTAATCTTTAGCTGTCCTTGTGGACGAGTATTTTGTTATATTAATTTAATCTTTAGCTGTCCTTGTGGACGAGTATTTTGTTATATTAATTTAATCTTTAGCTGTCCTTGTGGACGAGTATTTTGTTATATTAATTTAATCTTTAGCTGTCCTTGTGGACAAGTATTTTGTTATATTAATTTAATCTTTAGCTGTCCTTGTGGACGAGTATTTTTGTTATATTAATTTAATCTTTAGCTGTCCTTGTGGACGAGTATTTTGTTATATTAATTTAATCTTTAGCTGTCCTTGTGGACGAGTATTTTGTTATATTAATTTAATCTTTAGCTGTCCTTGTGGACGAGTATTTTGTTATATTAATTTAATCTTTAGCTGTCCTTGTGGACGAGTATTTTGTTATATTAATTTAATCTTTAGCTGTCCTTGTGGACAAGTATTTTGTTATATTAATTTAATCTTTAGCTGTCCTTGTGGACGAGTATTTTGTTATATTAATTTAATCTTTAGCTGTCCTTGTGGACGAGTATTTTGTTATATTAATTTAATCTTTAGCTGTCCTTGTGGACGAGTATTTTGTTATATTAATTTAATCTTTAGCTGTCCTTGTGGACGAGTATTTTGTTATATTAATTTAATCTTTAGCTGTCCTTGTGGACGAGTATTTTTGTTATATTAATTTAATCTTTAGCTGTCCTTGTGGACGAGTATTTTGTTATATTAATTTAATCTTTAGCTGTCCTTGTGGACGAGTATTTTATATTAATTTAATCTTTAGCTGTCCTTGTGGACGAGTATTTTATATTAATTTAATCTTTAGCTGTCCTTGTGGACAAGTATTTTGTTATATTAATTTAATCTTTAGCTGTCCTTGTGGACGAGTATTTTGTTATATTAATTTAATCTTTAGCTGTCCTTGTGGACGAGTATTTTGTTATATTAATTTAATCTTTAGCTGTCCTTGTGGACGAGTATTTTGTTATATTAATTTAATCTTTAGCTGTCCTTGTGGACGAGTATTTTTGTTATATTAATTTAATCTTTAGCTGTCCTTGTGGACGAGTATTTTGTTATATTAATTTAATCTTTAGCTGTCCTTGTGGACGAGTATTTTGTTATATTAATTTAATCTTTAGCTGTCCTTGTGGACGAGTATTTTGTTATATTAATTTAATCTTTAGCTGTCCTTGTGGACGAGTATTTTGTTATATTAATTTAATCTTTAGCTGTCCTTGTGGACGAGTATTTTGTTATATTAATTTAATCTTTAGCTGTCCTTGTGGACGAGTATTTTGTTATATTAATTTAATCTTTAGCTGTCCTTGTGGACGAGTATTTTGTTATATTAATTTAATCTTTAGCTGTCCTTGTGGACGAGTATTTTGTTATATTAATTTAATCTTTAGCTGTCCTTGTGGACGAGTATTTTTGTTATATTAATTTAATCTTTAGCTGTCCTTGTGGACGAGTATTTTGTTATATTAATTTAATCTTTAGCTGTCCTTGTGGACGAGTATTTTTGTTATATTAATTTAATCTTTAGCTGTCCTTGTGGACGAGTATTTTGTTATATTAATTTAATCTTTAGCTGTCCTTGTGGACGAGTATTTTGTTATATTAATTTAATCTTTAGCTGTCCTTGTGGACGAGTATTTTGTTATATTAATTTAATCTTTAGCTGTCCTTGTGGACGAGTATTTTGTTATATTAATTTAATCTTTAGCTGTCCTTGTGGACGAGTATTTTGTTATATTAATTTAATCTTTAGCTGTCCTTGTGGACGAGTATTTTGTTATATTAATTTAATCTTTAGCTGTCCTTGTGGACGAGTATTTTGTTATATTAATTTAATCTTTAGCTGTCCTTGTGGACGAGTATTTTGTTATATTAATTTAATCTTTAGCTGTCCTTGTGGACGAGTATTTTTGTTATATTAATTTAATCTTTAGCTGTCCTTGTGGACGAGTATTTTGTTATATTAATTTAATCTTTAGCTGTCCTTGTGGACGAGTATTTTGTTATATTAATTTAATCTTTAGCTGTCCTTGTGGACGAGTATTTTGTTATATTAATTTAATCTTTAGCTGTCCTTGTGGACGAGTATTTTGTTATATTAATTTAATCTTTAGCTGTCCTTGTGGACAAGTATTTTGTTATATTAATTTAATCTTTAGCTGTCCTTGTGGACGAGTATTTTGTTATATTAATTTAATCTTTAGCTGTCCTTGTGGACGAGTATTTTTGTTATATTAATTTAATCTTTAGCTGTCCTTGTGGACGAGTATTTTTGTTATATTAATTTAATCTTTAGCTGTCCTTGTGGACGAGTATTTTGTTATATTAATTTAATCTTTAGCTGTCCTTGTGGACGAGTATTTTGTTATATTAATTTAATCTTTAGCTGTCCTTGTGGACGAGTATTTTGTTATATTAATTTAATCTTTAGCTGTCCTTG
Source organism: Tachypleus tridentatus (assembly GCF_004210375.1). Lineage (NCBI taxonomy): Eukaryota > Metazoa > Arthropoda > Merostomata > Xiphosura > Limulidae > Tachypleus > Tachypleus tridentatus. The sequence continues at coordinate 7,294,475 of NC_134830.1, read as the reverse complement.
TGGACGAGTATTTTGTTATATTAATTTAATCTTTAGCTGTCCTTGTGGACAAGTATTTTGTTATATTAATTTAATCTTTAGCTGTCCTTGTGGACGAGTATTTTGTTATATTAATTTAATCTTTAGCTGTCCTTGTGGACGAGTATTTTGTTATATTAATTTAATCTTTAGCTGTCCTTGTGGACGAGTATTTTGTTATATTAATTTAATCTTTAGCTGTCCTTGTGGACGAGTATTTTGTTATATTAATTTAATCTTTAGCTGTCCTTGTGGACGAGTATTTTTGTTATATTAATTTAATCTTTAGCTGTCCTTGTGGACGAGTATTTTTGTTATATTAATTTAATCTTTAGCTGTCCTTGTGGACGAGTATTTTGTTATATTAATTTAATCTTTAGCTGTCCTTGTGGACGAGTATTTTGTTATATTAATTTAATCTTTAGCTGTCCTTGTGGACGAGTATTTTTGTTATATTAATTTAATCTTTAGCTGTCCTTGTGGACGAGTATTTTGTTATATTAATTTAATCTTTAGCTGTCCTTGTGGACGAGTATTTTTGTTATATTAATTTAATCTTTAGCTGTCCTTGTGGACGAGTATTTTGTTATATTAATTTAATCTTTAGCTGTCCTTGTGGACGAGTATTTTGTTATATTAATTTAATCTTTAGCTGTCCTTGTGGACGAGTATTTTGTTATATTAATTTAATCTTTAGCTGTCCTTGTGGACGAGTATTTTTGTTATATTAATTTAATCTTTAGCTGTCCTTGTGGACGAGTATTTTGTTATATTAATTTAATCTTTAGCTGTCCTTGTGGACGAGTATTTTGTTATATTAATTTAATCTTTAGCTGTCCTTGTGGACGAGTATTTTGTTATATTAATTTAATCTTTAGCTGTCCTTGTGGACGAGTATTTTGTTATATTAATTTAATCTTTAGCTGTCCTTGTGGACGAGTATTTTGTTATATTAATTTAATCTTTAGCTGTCCTTGTGGACGAGTATTTTGTTATATTAATTTAATCTTTAGCTGTCCTTGTGGACAAGTATTTTGTTATATTAATTTAATCTTTAGCTGTCCTTGTGGACGAGTATTTTGTTATATTAATTTAATCTTTAGCTGTCCTTGTGGACGAGTATTTTTGTTATATTAATTTAATCTTTAGCTGTCCTTGTGGACGAGTATTTTGTTATATTAATTTAATCTTTAGCTGTCCTTGTGGACGAGTATTTTGTTATATTAATTTAATCTTTAGCTGTCCTTGTGGACGAGTATTTTGTTATATTAATTTAATCTTTAGCTGTCCTTGTGGACGAGTATTTTGTTATATTAATTTAATCTTTAGCTGTCCTTGTGGACAAGTATTTTGTTATATTAATTTAATCTTTAGCTGTCCTTGTGGACGAGTATTTTTGTTATATTAATTTAATCTTTAGCTGTCCTTGTGGACGAGTATTTTGTTATATTAATTTAATCTTTAGCTGTCCTTGTGGACGAGTATTTTTGTTATATTAATTTAATCTTTAGCTGTCCTTGTGGACGAGTATTTTGTTATATTAATTTAATCTTTAGCTGTCCTTGTGGACGAGTATTTTGTTATATTAATTTAATCTTTAGCTGTCCTTGTGGACGAGTATTTTGTTATATTAATTTAATCTTTAGCTGTCCTTGTGGACGAGTATTTTGTTATATTAATTTAATCTTTAGCTGTCCTTGTGGACGAGTATTTTGTTATATTAATTTAATCTTTAGCTGTCCTTGTGGACGAGTATTTTGTTATATTAATTTAATCTTTAGCTGTCCTTGTGGACAAGTATTTTTGTTATATTAATTTAATCTTTAGCTGTCCTTGTGGACGAGTATTTTGTTATATTAATTTAATCTTTAGCTGTCCTTGTGGACGAGTATTTTTGTTATATTAATTTAATCTTTAGCTGTCCTTGTGGACGAGTATTTTGTTATATTAATTTAATCTTTAGCTGTCCTTGTGGACGAGTATTTTGTTATATTAATTTAATCTTTAGCTGTCCTTGTGGACGAGTATTTTGTTATATTAATTTAATCTTTAGCTGTCCTTGTGGACGAGTATTTTGTTATATTAATTTAATCTTTAGCTGTCCTTGTGGACGAGTATTTTGTTATATTAATTTAATCTTTAGCTGTCCTTGTGGACGAGTATTTTTGTTATATTAATTTAATCTTTAGCTGTCCTTGTGGACGAGTATTTTTGTTATATTAATTTAATCTTTAGCTGTCCTTGTGGACGAGTATTTTGTTATATTAATTTAATCTTTAGCTGTCCTTGTGGACGAGTATTTTGTTATATTAATTTAATCTTTAGCTGTCCTTGTGGACGAGTATTTTTGTTATATTAATTTAATCTTTAGCTGTCCTTGTGGACGAGTATTTTGTTATATTAATTTAATCTTTAGCTGTCCTTGTGGACGAGTATTTTGTTATATTAATTTAATCTTTAGCTGTCCTTGTGGACGAGTATTTTGTTATATTAATTTAATCTTTAGCTGTCCTTGTGGACGAGTATTTTGTTATATTAATTTAATCTTTAGCTGTCCTTGTGGACGAGTATTTTTGTTATATTAATTTAATCTTTAGCTGTCCTTGTGGACGAGTATTTTGTTATATTAATTTAATCTTTAGCTGTCCTTGTGGACGAGTATTTTTGTTATATTAATTTAATCTTTAGCTGTCCTTGTGGACGAGTATTTTGTTATATTAATTTAATCTTTAGCTGTCCTTGTGGACAAGTATTTTGTTATATTAATTTAATCTTTAGCTGTCCTTGTGGACGAGTATTTTGTTATATTAATTTAATCTTTAGCTGTCCTTGTGGACAAGTATTTTTGTTATATTAATTTAATCTTTAGCTGTCCTTGTGGACGAGTATTTTGTTATATTAATTTAATCTTTAGCTGTCCTTGTGGACGAGTATTTTGTTATATTAATTTAATCTTTAGCTGTCCTTGTGGACGAGTATTTTTGTTATATTAATTTAATCTTTAGCTGTCCTTGTGGACGAGTATTTTGTTATATTAATTTAATCTTTAGCTGTCCTTGTGGACGAGTATTTTTGTTATATTAATTTAATCTTTAGCTGTCCTTGTGGACGAGTATTTTGTTATATTAATTTAATCTTTAGCTGTCCTTGTGGACGAGTATTTTTGTTATATTAATTTAATCTTTAGCTGTCCTTGTGGACGAGTATTTTTGTTATATTAATTTAATCTTTAGCTGTCCTTGTGGACGAATTTAATCTTTAGCTGTCCTTGTGGACGAGTATTTTGTTATATTAATTTAATCTTTAGCTGTCCTTGTGGACGAGTATTTTGTTATATTAATTTAATCTTTAGCTGTCCTTGTGGACGAGTATTTTTGTTATATTAATTTAATCTTTAGCTGTCCTTGTGGACGAGTATTTTGTTATATTAATTTAATCTTTAGCTGTCCTTGTGGACGAGTATTTTGTTATATTAATTTAATCTTTAGCTGTCCTTGTGGACGAGTATTTTGTTATATTAATTTAATCTTTAGCTGTCCTTGTGGACGAGTATTTTTGTTATATTAATTTAATCTTTAGCTGTCCTTGTGGACGAGTATTTTTGTTATATTAATTTAATCTTTAGCTGTCCTTGTGGACGAGTATTTTGTTATATTAATTTAATCTTTAGCTGTCCTTGTGGACGAGTATTTTGTTATATTAATTTAATCTTTAGCTGTCCTTGTGGACAAGTATTTTGTTATATTAATTTAATCTTTAGCTGTCCTTGTGGACGAGTATTTTGTTATATTAATTTAATCTTTAGCTGTCCTTGTGGACAAGTATTTTTGTTATATTAATTTAATCTTTAGCTGTCCTTGTGGACGAGTATTTTAGCTGTTATATTAATTTAATCTTTAGCTGTCCTTGTGGACGAGTATTTTGTTATATTAATTTAATCTTTAGCTGTCCTTGTGGACGAGTATTTTGTTATATTAATTTAATCTTTAGCTGTCCTTGTGGACGAGTATTTTGTTATATTAATTTAATCTTTAGCTGTCCTTGTGGACGAGTATTTTGTTATATTAATTTAATCTTTAGCTGTCCTTGTGGACGAGTATTTTGTTATATTAATTTAATCTTTAGCTGTCCTTGTGGACAAGTATTTTGTTATATTAATTTAATCTTTAGCTGTCCTTGTGGACGAGTATTTTGTTATATTAATTTAATCTTTAGCTGTCCTTGTGGACGAGTATTTTGTTATATTAATTTAATCTTTAGCTGTCCTTGTGGACGAGTATTTTGTTATATTAATTTAATCTTTAGCTGTCCTTGTGGACGAGTATTTTTGTTATATTAATTTAATCTTTAGCTGTCCTTGTGGACGAGTATTTTTGTTATATTAATTTAATCTTTAGCTGTCCTTGTGGACGAGTATTTTGTTATATTAATTTAATCTTTAGCTGTCCTTGTGGACGAGTATTTTGTTATATTAATTTAATCTTTAGCTGTCCTTGTGGACGAGTATTTTTGTTATATTAATTTAATCTTTAGCTGTCCTTGTGGACGAGTATTTTGTTATATTAATTTAATCTTTAGCTGTCCTTGTGGACGAGTATTTTGTTATATTAATTTAATCTTTAGCTGTCCTTGTGGACAAGTATTTTGTTATATTAATTTAATCTTTAGCTGTCCTTGTGGACGAGTATTTTGTTATATTAATTTAATCTTTAGCTGTCCTTGTGGACGAGTATTTTGTTATATTAATTTAATCTTTAGCTGTCCTTGTGGACGAGTATTTTGTTATATTAATTTAATCTTTAGCTGTCCTTGTGGACGAGTATTTTTGTTATATTAATTTAATCTTTAGCTGTCCTTGTGGACGAGTATTTTTGTTATATTAATTTAATCTTTAGCTGTCCTTGTGGACGAGTATTTTGTTATATTAATTTAATCTTTAGCTGTCCTTGTGGACGAGTATTTTTGTTATATTAATTTAATCTTTAGCTGTCCTTGTGGACGAGTATTTTTGTTATATTAATTTAATCTTTAGCTGTCCTTGTGGACGAGTATTTTTGTTATATTAATTTAATCTTTAGCTGTCCTTGTGGACGAGTATTTTTGTGGACAAGTATTTTTGTTATATTAATTTAATCTTTAGCTGTCCTTGTGGACGAGTATTTTTGTTATATTAATTTAATCTTTAGCTGTCCTTGTGGACGAGTATTTTGTTATATTAATTTAATCTTTAGCTGTCCTTGTGGACGAGTATTTTTGTTATATTATATTAATTTAATCTTTAGCTGTCCTTGTGGACGAGTATTTTGTTATATTAATTTAATCTTTAGCTGTCCTTGTGGACAAGTATTTTGTTATATTAATTTAATCTTTAGCTGTCCTTGTGGACAAGTATTTTGTTATATTAATTTAATCTTTAGCTGTCCTTGTGGACGAGTATTTTGTTATATTAATTTAATCTTTAGCTGTCCTTGTGGACGAGTATTTTGTTATATTAATTTAATCTTTAGCTGTCCTTGTGGACGAGTATTTTGTTATATTAATTTAATCTTTAGCTGTCCTTGTGGACGAGTATTTTGTTATATTAATTTAATCTTTAGCTGTCCTTGTGGACGAGTATTTTTGTTATATTAATTTAATCTTTAGCTGTCCTTGTGGACGAGTATTTTTGTTATATTAATTTAATCTTTAGCTGTCCTTGTGGACGAGTATTTTGTTATATTAATTTAATCTTTAGCTGTCCTTGTGGACGAGTATTTTGTTATATTAATTTAATCTTTAGCTGTCCTTGTGGACGAGTATTTTGTTATATTAATTTAATCTTTAGCTGTCCTTGTGGACGAGTATTTTGTTATATTAATTTAATCTTTAGCTGTCCTTGTGGACAGTAGTATTTTTTAATCTTTAGTTATATTAATTTAATCTTTAGCTGTCCTTGTGGACGAGTATTTTGTTATATTAATTTAATCTTTAGCTGTCCTTGTGGACAAGTATTTTGTTATATTAATTTAATCTTTAGCTGTCCTTGTGGACGAGTATTTTGTTATATTAATTTAATCTTTAGCTGTCCTTGTGGACGAGTATTTTTGTTATATTAATTTAATCTTTAGCTGTCCTTGTGGACGAGTATTTTTGTTATATTAATTTAATCTTTAGCTGTCCTTGTGGACAAGTATTTTGTTATATTAATTTAATCTTTAGCTGTCCTTGTGGACGAGTATTTTTGTTATATTAATTTAATCTTTAGCTGTCCTTGTGGACGAGTATTTTTTAATCTTTAGTTATATTAATTTAATCTTTAGCTGTCCTTGTGGACGAGTATTTTGTTATATTAATTTAATCTTTAGCTGTCCTTGTGGACGAGTATTTTGTTATATTAATTTAATCTTTAGCTGTCCTTGTGGACGAGTATTTTGTTATATTAATTTAATCTTTAGCTGTCCTTGTGGACGAGTATTTTGTTATATTAATTTAATCTTTAGCTGTCCTTGTGGACGAGTATTTTTGTTATATTAATTTAATCTTTAGCTGTCCTTGTGGACAAGTATTTTGTTATATTAATTTAATCTTTAGCTGTCCTTGTGGACGAGTATTTTGTTATATTAATTTAATCTTTAGCTGTCCTTGTGGACGAGTATTTTGTTATATTAATTTAATCTTTAGCTGTCCTTGTGGACGAGTATTTTGTTATATTAATTTAATCTTTAGCTGTCCTTGTGGACGAGTATTTTGTTATATTAATTTAATCTTTAGCTGTCCTTGTGGACGAGTATTTTGTTATATTAATTTAATCTTTAGCTGTCCTTGTGGACGAGTATTTTGTTATATTAATTTAATCTTTAGCTGTCCTTGTGGACGAGTATTTTGTTATATTAATTTAATCTTTAGCTGTCCTTGTGGACGAGTATTTTGTTATATTAATTTAATCTTTAGCTGTCCTTGTGGACGAGTATTTTTGTTATATTAATTTAATCTTTAGCTGTCCTTGTGGACGAGTATTTTTGTTATATTAATTTAATCTTTAGCTGTCCTTGTGGACAAGTATTTTGTTATATTAATTTAATCTTTAGCTGTCCTTGTGGACAAGTATTTTGTTATATTAATTTAATCTTTAGCTGTCCTTGTGGACGAGTATTTTTGTTATATTAATTTAATCTTTAGCTGTCCTTGTGGACGAGTATTTTGTTATATTAATTTAATCTTTAGCTGTCCTTGTGGACGAGTATTTTGTTATATTAATTTAATCTTTAGCTGTCCTTGTGGACGAGTATTTTGTTATATTAATTTAATCTTTAGCTGTCCTTGTGGACGAGTATTTTTGTTATATTAATTTAATCTTTAGCTGTCCTTGTGGACGAGTATTTTTGTTATATTAATTTAATCTTTAGCTGTCCTTGTGGACGAGTATTTTGTTATATTAATTTAATCTTTAGCTGTCCTTGTGGACGAGTATTTTTGTTATATTAATTTAATCTTTAGCTGTCCTTGTGGACGAGTATTTTGTTATATTAATTTAATCTTTAGCTGTCCTTGTGGACGAGTATTTTTGTTATATTAATTTAATCTTTAGCTGTCCTTGTGGACGAGTATTTTTGTTATATTAATTTAATCTTTAGCTGTCCTTGTGGACGAGTATTTTTGTTATATTAATTTAATCTTTAGCTGTCCTTGTGGACAAGTATTTTGTTATATTAATTTAATCTTTAGCTGTCCTTGTGGACGAGTATTTTGTTATATTAATTTAATCTTTAGCTGTCCTTGTGGACAAGTATTTTGTTATATTAATTTAATCTTTAGCTGTCCTTGTGGACAAGTATTTTGTTATATTAATTTAATCTTTAGCTGTCCTTGTGGACGAGTATTTTTGTTATATTAATTTAATCTTTAGCTGTCCTTGTGGACGAGTATTTTTGTTATATTAATTTAATCTTTAGCTGTCCTTGTGGACGAGTATTTTTGTTATATTAATTTAATCTTTAGCTGTCCTTGTGGACGAGTATTTTGTTATATTAATTTAATCTTTAGCTGTCCTTGTGGACGAGTATTTTGTTATATTAATTTAATCTTTAGCTGTCCTTGTGGACGAGTATTTTTGTTATATTAATTTAATCTTTAGCTGTCCTTGTGGACGAGTATTTTTGTTATATTAATTTAATCTTTAGCTGTCCTTGTGGACGAGTATTTTGTTATATTAATTTAATCTTTAGCTGTCCTTGTGGACGAGTATTTTGTTATATTAATTTAATCTTTAGCTGTCCTTGTGGACGAGTATTTTTGTTATATTAATTTAATCTTTAGCTGTCCTTGTGGACGAGTATTTTGTTATATTAATTTAATCTTTAGCTGTCCTTGTGGACGAGTATTTTTGTTATATTAATTTAATCTTTAGCTGTCCTTGTGGACGAGTATTTTGTTATATTAATTTAATCTTTAGCTGTCCTTGTGGACGAGTATTTTGTTATATTAATTTAATCTTTAGCTGTCCTTGTGGACGAGTATTTTGTTATATTAATTTAATCTTTAGCTGTCCTTGTGGACGAGTATTTTGTTATATTAATTTAATCTTTAGCTGTCCTTGTGGACGAGTATTTTTGTTATATTAATTTAATCTTTAGCTGTCCTTGTGGACAAGTATTTTTGTTATATTAATTTAATCTTTAGCTGTCCTTGTGGACAAGTATTTTGTTATATTAATTTAATCTTTAGCTGTCCTTGTGGACGAGTATTTTGTTATATTAATTTAATCTTTAGCTGTCCTTGTGGACGAGTATTTTGTTATATTAATTTAATCTTTAGCTGTCCTTGTGGACGAGTATTTTGTTATATTAATTTAATCTTTAGCTGTCCTTGTGGACGAGTATTTTTGTTATATTAATTTAATCTTTAGCTGTCCTTGTGGACGAGTATTTTTGTTATATTAATTTAATCTTTAGCTGTCCTTGTGGACGAGTATTTTGTTATATTAATTTAATCTTTAGCTGTCCTTGTGGACGAGTATTTTGTTATATTAATTTAATCTTTAGCTGTCCTTGTGGACGAGTATTTTTGTTATATTAATTTAATCTTTAGCTGTCCTTGTGGACGAGTATTTTTGTTATATTAATTTAATCTTTAGCTGTCCTTGTGGACGAGTATTTTGTTATATTAATTTAATCTTTAGCTGTCCTTGTGGACGAGTATTTTTGTTATATTAATTTAATCTTTAGCTGTCCTTGTGGACGAGTATTTTGTTATATTAATTTAATCTTTAGCTGTCCTTGTGGACGAGTATTTTGTTATATTAATTTAATCTTTAGCTGTCCTTGTGGACGAGTATTTTGTTATATTAATTTAATCTTTAGCTGTCCTTGTGGACGAGTATTTTTGTTATATTAATTTAATCTTTAGCTGTCCTTGTGGACGAGTATTTTTTTGTTATATTAATTTAATCTTTAGCTGTCCTTGTGGACAAGTATTTTGTTATATTAATTTAATCTTTAGCTGTCCTTGTGGACGAGTATTTTGTTATATTAATTTAATCTTTAGCTGTCCTTGTGGACAAGTATTTTGTTATATTAATTTAATCTTTAGCTGTCCTTGTGGACGAGTATTTTTGTTATATTAATTTAATCTTTAGCTGTCCTTGTGGACGAGTATTTTGTTATATTAATTTAATCTTTAGCTGTCCTTGTGGACGAGTATTTTTGTTATATTAATTTAATCTTTAGCTGTCCTTGTGGACGAGTATTTTGTTATATTAATTTAATCTTTAGCTGTCCTTGTGGACGAGTATTTTGTTATATTAATTTAATCTTTAGCTGTCCTTGTGGACGAGTATTTTGTTATATTAATTTAATCTTTAGCTGTCCTTGTGGACGAGTATTTTGTTATATTAATTTAATCTTTAGCTGTCCTTGTGGACAAGTATTTTGTTATATTAATTTAATCTTTAGCTGTCCTTGTGGACGAGTATTTTTGTTATATTAATTTAATCTTTAGCTGTCCTTGTGGACGAGTATTTTGTTATATTAATTTAATCTTTAGCTGTCCTTGTGGACGAGTATTTTTGTTATATTAATTTAATCTTTAGCTGTCCTTGTGGACGAGTATTTTGTTATATTAATTTAATCTTTAGCTGTCCTTGTGGACGAGTATTTTTGTTATATTAATTTAATCTTTAGCTGTCCTTGTGGACGAGTATTTTTGTTATATTAATTTAATCTTTAGCTGTCCTTGTGGACGAGTATTTTTGTTATATTAATTTAATCTTTAGCTGTCCTTGTGGACGAGTATTTTTTATATTAATTTAATCTTTAGCTGTCCTTGTGGACGAGTATTTTGTTATATTAATTTAATCTTTAGCTGTCCTTGTGGACGAGTATTTTTGTTATATTAATTTAATCTTTAGCTGTCCTTGTGGACGAGTATTTTTGTTATATTAATTTAATCTTTAGCTGTCCTTGTGGACAAGTATTTTTAATCTTTAGTTATATTAATTTAATCTTTAGCTGTCCTTGTGGACGAGTATTTTGTTATATTAATTTAATCTTTAGCTGTCCTTGTGGACGAGTATTTTGTTATATTAATTTAATCTTTAGCTGTCCTTGTGGACGAGTATTTTTATTTTTGTTATATTAATTTAATCTTTAGCTGTCCTTGTGGACGAGTATTTTTGTTATATTAATTTAATCTTTAGCTGTCCTTGTGGACGAGTATTTTGTTATATTAATTTAATCTTTAGCTGTCCTTGTGGACGAGTATTTTGTTATATTAATTTAATCTTTAGCTGTCCTTGTGGACAAGTATTTTGTTATATTAATTTAATCTTTAGCTGTCCTTGTGGACAAGTATTTTGTTATATTAATTTAATCTTTAGCTGTCCTTGTGGACGAGTATTTTGTTATATTAATTTAATCTTTAGCTGTCCTTGTGGACGAGTATTTTTGTTATATTAATTTAATCTTTAGCTGTCCTTGTGGACGAGTATTTTTGTTATATTAATTTAATCTTTAGCTGTCCTTGTGGACGAGTATTTTGTTATATTAATTTAATCTTTAGCTGTCCTTGTGGACGAGTATTTTTGTTATATTAATTTAATCTTTAGCTGTCCTTGTGGACGAGTATTTTGTTATATTAATTTAATCTTTAGCTGTCCTTGTGGACGAGTATTTTGTTATATTAATTTAATCTTTAGCTGTCCTTGTGGACGAGTATTTTTGTTATATTAATTTAATCTTTAGCTGTCCTTGTGGACGAGTATTTTGTTATATTAATTTAATCTTTAGCTGTCCTTGTGGACGAGTATTTTGTTATATTAATTTAATCTTTAGCTGTCCTTGTGGACGAGTATTTTGTTATATTAATTTAATCTTTAGCTGTCCTTGTGGACGAGTATTTTTGTTATATTAATTTAATCTTTAGCTGTCCTTGTGGACGAGTATTTTTGTTATATTAATTTAATCTTTAGCTGTCCTTGTGGACGAGTATTTTGTTATATTAATTTAATCTTTAGCTGTCCTTGTGGACGAGTATTTTGTTATATTAATTTAATCTTTAGCTGTCCTTGTGGACGAGTATTTTGTTATATTAATTTAATCTTTAGCTGTCCTTGTGGACGAGTATTTTGTTATATTAATTTAATCTTTAGCTGTCCTTGTGGACAAGTATTTTGTTATATTAATTTAATCTTTAGCTGTCCTTGTGGACGAGTATTTTTGTTATATTAATTTAATCTTTAGCTGTCCTTGTGGACGAGTATTTTTGTTATATTAATTTAATCTTTAGCTGTCCTTGTGGACGAGTATTTTGTTATATTAATTTAATCTTTAGCTGTCCTTGTGGACGAGTATTTTTGTTATATTAATTTAATCTTTAGCTGTCCTTGTGGACGAGTATTTTTGTTATATTAATTTAATCTTTAGCTGTCCTTGTGGACGAGTATTTTATATTAATTTAATCTTTAGCTTATATTAATTTAATCTTTAGCTGTCCTTGTGGACGAGTATTTTTGTTATATTAATTTAATCTTTAGCTGTCCTTGTGGACAAGTATTTTGTTATATTAATTTAATCTTTAGCTGTCCTTGTGGACAAGTATTTTGTTATATTAATTTAATCTTTAGCTGTCCTTGTGGACGAGTATTTTTAGCTGTTATATTAATTTAATCTTTAGCTGTCCTTGTGGACGAGTATTTTGTTATATTAATTTAATCTTTAGCTGTCCTTGTGGACGAGTATTTTGTTATATTAATTTAATCTTTAGCTGTCCTTGTGGACGAGTATTTTGTTATATTAATTTAATCTTTAGCTGTCCTTGTGGACGAGTATTTTTGTTATATTAATTTAATCTTTAGCTGTCCTTGTGGACGAGTATTTTTGTTATATTAATTTAATCTTTAGCTGTCCTTGTGGACAAGTATTTTTTGTTATATTAATTTAATCTTTAGCTGTCCTTGTGGACGAGTATTTTTGTTATATTAATTTAATCTTTAGCTGTCCTTGTGGACGAGTATTTTGTTATATTAATTTAATCTTTAGCTGTCCTTGTGGACGAGTATTTTGTTATATTAATTTAATCTTTAGCTGTCCTTGTGGACAAGTATTTTGTTATATTAATTTAATCTTTAGCTGTCCTTGTGGACGAGTATTTTGTTATATTAATTTAATCTTTAGCTGTCCTTGTGGACGAGTATTTTGTTATATTAATTTAATCTTTAGCTGTCCTTGTGGACGAGTATTTTGTTATATTAATTTAATCTTTAGCTGTCCTTGTGGACGAGTATTTTTGTTATATTAATTTAATCTTTAGCTGTCCTTGTGGACGAGTATTTTTGTTATATTAATTTAATCTTTAGCTGTCCTTGTGGACGAGTATTTTTGTTATATTAATTTAATCTTTAGCTGTCCTTGTGGACGAGTATTTTTGTTATATTAATTTAATCTTTAGCTGTCCTTGTGGACGAGTAATTTTAGCTGTCCTTGTTATATTATATTTTTATCTTTAGCTGTCCTTGTGGACGAGTATTTTTGTTATATTAATTTAATCTTTAGCTGTCCTTGTGGACAAGTATTTTTGTTATATTAATTTAATCTTTAGCTGTCCTTGTGGACGAGTATTTTTGTTATATTAATTTAATCTTTAGCTGTCCTTGTGGACAAGTATTTTGTTATATTAATTTAATCTTTAGCTGTCCTTGTGGACGAGTATTTTGTTATATTAATTTAATCTTTAGCTGTCCTTGTGGACGAGTATTTTGTTATATTAATTTAATCTTTAGCTGTCCTTGTGGACGAGTATTTTTGTTATATTAATTTAATCTTTAGCTGTCCTTGTGGACAAGTATTTTTGTTATATTAATTTAATCTTTAGCTGTCCTTGTGGACGAGTATTTTTGTTATATTAATTTAATCTTTAGCTGTCCTTGTGGACGAGTATTTTGTTATATTAATTTAATCTTTAGCTGTCCTTGTGGACGAGTATTTTGTTATATTAATTTAATCTTTAGCTGTCCTTGTGGACGAGTATTTTGTTATATTAATTTAATCTTTAGCTGTCCTTGTGGACGAGTATTTTTGTTATATTAATTTAATCTTTAGCTGTCCTTGTGGACGAGTATTTTGTTATATTAATTTAATCTTTAGCTGTCCTTGTGGACAAGTATTTTTGTTATATTAATTTAATCTTTAGCTGTCCTTGTGGACAAGTATTTTGTTATATTAATTTAATCTTTAGCTGTCCTTGTGGACGAGTATTTTGTTATATTAATTTAATCTTTAGCTGTCCTTGTGGACAAGTATTTTTGTTATATTAATTTAATCTTTAGCTGTCCTTGTGGACGAGTATTTTTGTTATATTAATTTAATCTTTAGCTGTCCTTGTGGACGAGTATTTTTGTTATATTAATTTAATCTTTAGCTGTCCTTGTGGACGAGTATTTTGTTATATTAATTTAATCTTTAGCTGTCCTTGTGGACGAGTATTTTTGTTATATTAATTTAATCTTTAGCTGTCCTTGTGGACGAGTATTTTGTTATATTAATTTAATCTTTAGCTGTCCTTGTGGACGAGTATTTTGTTATATTAATTTAATCTTTAGCTGTCCTTGTGGACGAGTATTTTGTTATATTAATTTAATCTTTAGCTGTCCTTGTGGACGAGTATATTTTGTTATATTAATTTAATCTTTAGCTGTCCTTGTGGACGAGTATTTTTGTTATATTAATTTAATCTTTAGCTGTCCTTGTGGACGAGTATTTTTGTTATATTAATTTAATCTTTAGCTGTCCTTGTGGACAAGTATTTTGTTATATTAATTTAATCTTTAGCTGTCCTTGTGGACGAGTATTTTGTTATATTAATTTAATCTTTAGCTGTCCTTGTGGACAAGTATTTTGTTATATTAATTTAATCTTTAGCTGTCCTTGTGGACAAGTATTTTGTTATATTAATTTAATCTTTAGCTGTCCTTGTGGACAAGTATTTTTAATCTTTAGTTATATTAATTTAATCTTTAGCTGTCCTTGTGGACGAGTATTTTTGTTATATTAATTTAATCTTTAGCTGTCCTTGTGGACGAGTATTTTTGTTATATTAATTTAATCTTTAGCTGTCCTTGTGGACGAGTATTTTGTTATATTAATTTAATCTTTAGCTGTCCTTGTGGACGAGTATTTTTGTTATATTAATTTAATCTTTAGCTGTCCTTGTGGACGAGTATTTTGTTATATTAATTTAATCTTTAGCTGTCCTTGTGGACGAGTATTTTGTTATATTAATTTAATCTTTAGCTGTCCTTGTGGACAAGTATTTTGTTATATTAATTTAATCTTTAGCTGTCCTTGTGGACGAGTATTTTGTTATATTAATTTAATCTTTAGCTGTCCTTGTGGACAAGTATTTTGTTATATTAATTTAATCTTTAGCTGTCCTTGTGGACAAGTATTTTTGTTATATTAATTTAATCTTTAGCTGTCCTTGTGGACGAGTATTTTTGTTATATTAATTTAATCTTTAGCTGTCCTTGTGGACGAGTATTTTGTTATATTAATTTAATCTTTAGCTGTCCTTGTGGACGAGTATTTTGTTATATTAATTTAATCTTTAGCTGTCCTTGTGGACGAGTATTTTGTTATATTAATTTAATCTTTAGCTGTCCTTGTGGACGAGTATTTTGTTATATTAATTTAATCTTTAGCTGTCCTTGTGGACGAGTATTTTTGTTATATTAATTTAATCTTTAGCTGTCCTTGTGGACGAGTATTTTTATTAATTTAATCTTTAGTTATATTAATTTAATCTTTAGCTGTCCTTGTGGACGAGTATTTTGTTATATTAATTTAATCTTTAGCTGTCCTTGTGGACAAGTATTTTGTTATATTAATTTAATCTTTAGCTGTCCTTGTGGACGAGTATTTTGTTATATTAATTTAATCTTTAGCTGTCCTTGTGGACGAGTATTTTGTTATATTAATTTAATCTTTAGCTGTCCTTGTGGACAGTATTTTTGTTATATTAATTTAATCTTTAGCTGTCCTTGTGGATATTTTTGTTATATTAATTTAATCTTTAGCTGTCCTTGTGGACGAGTATTTTGTTATATTAATTTAATCTTTAGCTGTCCTTGTGGACGAGTATTTTTGTTATATTAATTTAATCTTTAGCTGTCCTTGTGGACGAGTATTTTTGTTATATTAATTTAATCTTTAGCTGTCCTTGTGGACGAGTATTTTTGTTATATTAATTTAATCTTTAGCTGTCCTTGTGGACGAGTATTTTGTTATATTAATTTAATCTTTAGCTGTCCTTGTGGACGAGTATTTTTGTTATATTAATTTAATCTTTAGCTGTCCTTGTGGACGAGTATTTTGTTATATTAATTTAATCTTTAGCTGTCCTTGTGGACGAGTATTTTGTTATATTAATTTAATCTTTAGCTGTCCTTGTGGACAAGTATTTTTGTTATATTAATTTAATCTTTAGCTGTCCTTGTGGACGAGTATTTTTGTTATATTAATTTAATCTTTAGCTGTCCTTGTGGACGAGTATTTTTGTTATATTAATTTAATCTTTAGCTGTCCTTGTGGACGAGTATTTTGTTATATTAATTTAATCTTTAGCTGTCCTTGTGGACGAGTATTTTTGTTATATTAATTTAATCTTTAGCTGTCCTTGTGGACGAGTATTTTTGTTATATTAATTTAATCTTTAGCTGTCCTTGTGGACGAGTATTTTGTTATATTAATTTAATCTTTAGCTGTCCTTGTGGACAAGTATTTTTGTTATATTAATTTAATCTTTAGCTGTCCTTGTGGACGAGTATTTTTGTTATATTAATTTAATCTTTAGCTGTCCTTGTGGACGAGTATTTTTGTTATATTAATTTAATCTTTAGCTGTCCTTGTGGACGAGTATTTTTGTTATATTAATTTAATCTTTAGCTGTCCTTGTGGACGAGTATTTTTGTTATATTAATTTAATCTTTAGCTGTCCTTGTGGACGAGTATTTTTGTTATATTAATTTAATCTTTAGCTGTCCTTGTGGACAAGTATTTTGTTATATTAATTTAATCTTTAGCTGTCCTTGTGGACGAGTATTTTTGTTATATTAATTTAATCTTTAGCTGTCCTTGTGGACGAGTATTTTGTTATATTAATTTAATCTTTAGCTGTCCTTGTGGACGAGTATTTTTGTTATATTAATTTAATCTTTAGCTGTCCTTGTGGACGAGTATTTTTGTTATATTAATTTAATCTTTAGCTGTCCTTGTGGACAAGTATTTTGTTATATTAATTTAATCTTTAGCTGTCCTTGTGGACGAGTATTTTTGTTATATTAATTTAATCTTTAGCTGTCCTTGTGGACGAGTATTTTTGTTATATTAATTTAATCTTTAGCTGTCCTTGTGGACGAGTATTTTTGTTATATTAATTTAATCTTTAGCTGTCCTTGTGGACGAGTATTTTGTTATATTAATTTAATCTTTAGCTGTCCTTGTGGACGAGTATTTTGTTATATTAATTTAATCTTTAGCTGTCCTTGTGGACAAGTATTTTTGTTATATTAATTTAATCTTTAGCTGTCCTTGTGGACGAGTATTTTGTTATATTAATTTAATCTTTAGCTGTCCTTGTGGACGAGTATTTTTGTTATATTAATTTAATCTTTAGCTGTCCTTGTGGACGAGTATTTTTGTTATATTAATTTAATCTTTAGCTGTCCTTGTGGACGAGTATTTTGTTATATTAATTTAATCTTTAGCTGTCCTTGTGGACGAGTATTTTTGTTATATTAATTTAATCTTTAGCTGTCCTTGTGGACGAGTATTTTTGTTATATTAATTTAATCTTTAGCTGTCCTTGTGGACAAGTATTTTTGTTATATTAATTTAATCTTTAGCTGTCCTTGTGGACGAGTATTTTGTTATATTAATTTAATCTTTAGCTGTCTGTCCTTGTGGACGAGTATTTTTGTTATATTAATTTAATCTTTAGCTGTCCTTGTGGACGAGTATTTTTGTTATATTAATTTAATCTTTAGCTGTCCTTGTGGACGAGTATTTTGTTATATTAATTTAATCTTTAGCTGTCCTTGTGGACAAGTATTTTGTTATATTAATTTAATCTTTAGCTGTCCTTGTGGACGAGTATTTTTGTTATATTAATTTAATCTTTAGCTGTCCTTGTGGACAAGTATTTTGTTATATTAATTTAATCTTTAGCTGTCCTTGTGGACGAGTATTTTTGTTATATTAATTTAATCTTTAGCTGTCCTTGTGGACGAGTATTTTTGTTATATTAATTTAATCTTTAGCTGTCCTTGTGGACAAGTATTTTTGTTATATTAATTTAATCTTTAGCTGTCCTTGTGGACGAGTATTTTTGTTATATTAATTTAATCTTTAGCTGTCCTTGTGGACAAGTATTTTGTTATATTAATTTAATCTTTAGCTGTCCTTGTGGACGAGTAATTTTGTTATATTAATTTAATCTTTAGCTGTCCTTGTGGACGAGTATTTTTGTTATATTAATTTAATCTTTAGCTGTCCTTGTGGACGAGTATTTTTGTTATATTAATTTAATCTTTAGCTGTCCTTGTGGACAAGTATTTTTGTTATATTAATTTAATCTTTAGCTGTCCTTGTGGACGAGTACTTTTGTTATATTAATTTAATCTTTAGCTGTCCTTGTGAACAAGTATGTTTGTTATATTAAGTTAATCTTTAGCTATCCTTGTGGACAAGTATTTTTGTTATATTAATTTAATCTTTAGCTGTCCTTGTGGGCAAGTATTTTTATTATATTAAGTTAATATTTAGCTGTCCTTGTGGACGAGTGTTTTTGTTATATTAATTTAATCTTTAGCTGTCCTTGTGGACGAGTATTTTTGTTATATTAATTTAATCTTTAGCTGTCCTTGTGGACGAGTATTTTTGTTATATTAATTTAATCTTTAG
This sequence comes from Tachypleus tridentatus, assembly GCF_004210375.1. NCBI lineage: Eukaryota > Metazoa > Arthropoda > Merostomata > Xiphosura > Limulidae > Tachypleus > Tachypleus tridentatus. Next base: position 7,276,029 of record NC_134830.1, on the reverse strand, counting down.
CTGTCCTTGTGGACGAGTATTTTTGTTATATTAATTTAATCTTTAGCTGTCCTTGTGGACGAGTATTTTGTTATATTAATTTAATCTTTAGCTGTCCTTGTGGACAAGTATTTTGTTATATTAATTTAATCTTTAGCTGTCCTTGTGGACAAGTATTTTTGTTATATTAATTTAATCTTTAGCTGTCCTTGTGGACGAGTATTTTGTTATATTAATTTAATCTTTAGCTGTCCTTGTAGGCAAGTATTTTTGTTATATTAATTTAATCTTTAGCTGTCCTTGTGAACGAGTACTTTTGTTATATTAATTTAATCTTTAGCTGTCCTTGTGAACAAGTATGTTTGTTATATTAATTTAATCTTTAGCTGTCCTTGTGAACGAGTATTTTTGTTATATTAATATAATCTTTAGCTGTCCTTGTGGACGAGTATTTTTGTTATATTAATTTAATCTTTAGCTGTCTTTGTGGGCAAGTATTTTTGTTATATTAATTTAATCTTTAGCTGCTTTTGTGGACGAGTATTTTTGTTATATTAAGTTAATCTTTAGCTGTCCTTGTGGACAAGTATTTTTGTTAAATTATATTAAACTTATTATATTAAAATTATATTAATTTTAGTTTTAGATGTCGCTCGGGACGAGAACTTTTGCTGGATTAATTTAAACTTTAGCTGTGACTGGAAACGAGTAGTTTCTGTCAGGTTAGTTTAATTTATAGCAGTCATTGGAGACGAGTACTTTTGTTATATTAATTTAAACTATGGCAGTCACTAGGGACGAGTACTTTTGTTAGATTAATTTAAATTATAACAGTCACTGGGAACGAGTACTTTTGTTAGATTAATTTAAACTATAGCAGTCACTGCGGACGAGTATTTTTGTTAGATTAATTTAAACATTTTCTGTTACTGCGGACGAGTACTTTAATACTTCAAGTCGGTTTCTAGTCATCACAAAACGAATTGTTTTGTTCACTATACGCTTTAAATAGAAGTCCAAAAATACAGCTACTAAATGTATTGTTTATTTAACTTTTACGCGGTTTATACCTCTCGTATGTTTGTTTTGGAATTTCGCACAGAGCTACTCGAGGGCTATCTGTGCTAGCCGTCCCTAATTTAGCAGTGTAAGACTAGAGGGAGGGCAGCTAGTCATCACCACCCACCGCCAACTCTTGGGCTACTCTTTACCAACGAATAGTGGGATTGACCGTCACATTATAACGCCTGAATGGCTAAAAGGGGCGAGCATGTTTGGCGCGACGGGATGCGAACCCGCGACCCTCAGATTACGAGTCGCACTCTTTAACACGCTTGGCCATGCCGGCCTACCTCTCGTATGACCGTCATCTATTTGTGAAATATTGCGCGGCCATTTTGTTCCATCTTAGAGAACATCTGGTGCGACACCTATGTTTTAATTGAAGCTAGATTTTGATCCACGAGTATTAATGCTTCATTTATTTTTCTCTCATTAATAAAGTGCACAAATGTTTAAAAGTTGTTAATAATAATTGGATGCTGGATCGTATAACACCACACCTATGTAACATAAACATTAAACACATTTGGAAACAAACATGAAAATCACAACATAAACAGCACAGTTGTTTTATTGACAACTTAAATCATAGTTCGTCTCAGGAGGTTTCATTCTAACATCTTAAACAACAGACGTATCTTCAAGTTTTAATACGACCGATGCGATAACACATACACAGGTGAAACGGGACATAATATAAACATTAAGCTTGGCACAGCCAGGTGAGGGCACTCAACTCGTAATCCGAGGGTCGCGTGGTCACATTTCCGTCACATCAAACATACTCGTCCTTTCAACCGTGAGGTCGTTATAAAATTCCTATCAATCCCCTATTCGTTCTTAAAAGAGCAGCCCAACAGTTAGTGGTGGGTGGTGATGGCTAGCTGCCTTCTCCTGGTCATAAGCTCTCAGATTAGGGACGGCTAGAGTAAGTTAGCCCTCGTGTAGAGTAAGGCTGAATTCCAAATCAAACAAATCTTTAGATGAAACTGACCACAAACAGTGCCGTAACGCGAAGTGACCACTAGTATCTGCTATAGACAATGTTGCTACTGAGTCTTATCATTGGGTTTGTTCTACTTGTCGGACACATGTGATTATCCCACTGTTAAGTTTCACTCCAAACCTTATTTGTTTGTTCTTCACGTTTAACGCTACTATTTTTGAAATGTTTGTTTAAAATGATAAATGTATACAGAATTTACTGAAAAGACAACAACAAAGAAACTTTAAAACTGTTCCAATCCTTTCCGAGACGTCAATTTGTTTTTCTGATGACCTTGTGGATAAATCACCTATTACCTAAAGACCTGTTAACCAAGACTAGAAGGAAATGTGATATAAATCGACTTTAAAAGTACAGATTATAAGAGATTGACTGTATCATTATAATGTCCCCACGACCGAATTGGCAAGCACGTTCGGTGTGACGAGAATTCGAACCATTGATATGTATATTGCAAGTAATTCTCCCTAACCGCCAGGCCATATCAGACATACTTTGTTTTTTGTTTATTCTTTAATTTCGCGTAAAGCTACTCGAGGGCTATCAGCGCTAGTCGTCTATAATTTAGCAGTGTAAGACTAGAGGGAAAGCAGCTAGTTATCATCACGCACCGTCAACTCTTGGGATACCCTTTTACCAACGTGGGATTGATCATCACATTATAACGCCCCAACAGCTGGGAGAGCGAACATGTTTGGTGCGAGCGACCGGGATTCGAACCCGCGACCTCGGATTACGAGTCGAACGCCTTAACACACTTGGCCATGCCGAGCCACATCAAGCATACTATATGTATAAATGAAACAGTTGTAATAACCAACAAAGGAAACACAGCTAATTTCGTATATTCTGGGTATCCATGACAACACTTCAGACAATCCACTTTTTGTTTTGAGTCGTCTATTCCTGATCTCGCTTTTGTTTTGAATACTGTTTTAATTATTCAGAAATTTCCAAATATATCTCTTTCATATATTCTTTGGTTTAACAAAAACAAATATATCTCGTTTATTTATTGTTTGATCTGATAAAAACAAATATACCTCGTTTATGTGTTGTTTGATTTAATAAAAATAGATATATCTCGTTTATGCGTTGTTTGATCTAATGAAAACAGATATATCTCGTTTATGTGTTGTTTGATCTAACAAAAATAGATATACCTCGTTTATGTGTTGTTTGATCTAATGAAAACAAATATATCTCGTTTATGTGTTGTTTGATCTAACAAAAACAGATATATCTCGTTTATGTGTTGTTTCATCTAATAAAAACAGATATATCTCGTTTATGTGTTGTTTGATCTAACAAAAATAGATATACCTCGTTTATGTGTTGTTTGATCTAATGAAAACAAATATATCTCGTTTATGTGTTGTTTGATCTAACAAAAACAGATATATCTCGTTTATGTGTTGTTTCATCTAATAAAACAGATATATCTCGTTTATGTGTTGTTTGATCTAACAAAAATAGATATATCTCGTTTATGTGTTGTTTGATCTAATGAAAACAAATATATCTCGTTTATGTGTTGTTTGATCTGATAAAAACAAATATATCTCGTTTATGTGTTGTTTGATCTAATAAAAACAGATATATCTCGTTTATGTGTTGTTTGATCTGATAAAAACAAATATATCTCGTTTATTATTTATTCTTTGAACTAATAAATATACATATATCGTTTGTGTATTGTTTGATCTAATAAAAACATTATTTCTGGTCGAGTAATTCCTGTGTTTTCGTAATTTTGTTTTCTATTGAAATAATAACAGAAAGAAAAGTAATTCGGTTAAAATGCATTAATGGCCATACTGTTCTATATTCATGTTATTGTCTAAATATATGGAGTAGTTATTGAGTAAATACAGAAGTTGTGACAGAGAAGGTAGCATATGATTGGAAAAACATATACAAGTTGTTATTTTGGTCTGTATAAGTTGTTTTGATCATTTATTCATTAATACACGCATATATATTGTTTTGTACAAAAGGTGTACTTTTGGTATAAACTTTTTCCAAACTTGTTGAAAAGTGACTGCCCAAGATAACCGTGTTTTGATCGAGGTCAATCTCAAAAGAAGTCTTATAGCACCTTACGACAGGAATGACATTAATATAAAATGGTTATTTTTAAGAGCTATCTGCAGATCAATATTAACCATCGTCGCCGTGTTACTTGGTCACGACAGCATGCCAACTTACAGTTAGAAACACTTACAACATTTCATATAAGTTCTGTTTCTGACTTCTTTCTGGATTCGTGTTCATCGTTTCTCTAGAGAAAAGATTAAAGATGAGGGAAGACTGTTTTTCCCACAGGGAACACCCAGGAGGTGGTGCAGAATGTGTTTGGGCAGCTATTCATTATAGTTGAAAAATTGTTCTTTATATCCTCTAGGGAAGGAGCATCAATGGCGCCTCCTACAGGCATTACGTAGAGAAGATATTTCTGCTATATGCTAGAGCGAGATTTGGCAATACCTCTGTGTTACAGAAAGACAATGACACTGCCAACAATGCATGCAAATTGCATAGAATCATCTCGAACAGGAAGACGTTACAAGATTGCCTTGGCCAGCAAAGTCTATAGATTGTAATCCCATTAATAAGTGTTTGGAAGAACTGAGATGGAAAATTACTAAACACGACCCTAAACCACGTACTGTAGCTAAGTTACAACGCCTTCTAGTGACAAGTTGGGATAAAATTACAGTATAATACATCATTAATCACATCGATAGCATATGTAAGTTATTAAGAAGTACGAGAAGGGCAAACTAAATTATGAATGTTTTATATAAACTGATATAAAGTTCAATACGTTATTTATAATAAATTAATGATGATAAGAATCTAATAATAATAACTTGATAATGATAACAATCTAATAATAATAAAAATTTAATAAAGATAACAATCTAATAATAATAATAATTTAATGATGATAACAATATAATAATAGTAATAACTTAATGATGATAACAATATAATTATAACAATACAATAATAGTAATAACTTAATAATGACAACAATATAATAATATAATAAATTAATAGCAATAATGTTAACAATCTAACAATAATAATTTAATATTCATAACAGTATAATAATGATAACAATTTAATAACAATAATGTTAATAATAATAATTTAATATTGATAGTTAGTTAGTTTGTTTTTAATTTCGCACAAAGAGCTACTCGAGGGCTATCTCTGCTAGCCGTCCCTAATTTAGCAGTGTAAGACTAGAGAAAAGGCAGCTAGTCATCACCACCCACCGCCAACTCTTGGGCTACTCTTTTACCAACAAATTGGTAATGTGGGATTGACCGTCACATTATAATGCCCTCACGGCTGGGAGGGCGAGCATGTTTGGCGCGACGGAGATTCGAACCCGCGACCCTCAGATTACGAGTCGCACGCCTTGGCCATGCCGGGCCTTTAATATTGATAATAATCCAATAATAATAACGATAACGATAATCTAAAATTCTGAATTAACTTTTAATCTTCAGAATGAAATTTTAAAATATCTTTAAATAAACACAAAAGATATTGTAATGTTGAAAGTTGTTAAACAACTTTATCTGATGTTTGTTTTATATTTACTATTTTAATTTTAAGAAAACATAATGATCGATTGAAGCTTAAAGATTTTCGTTCGTAAAATAATTAAAGTAAAAAAAATGTAATATTAAGATTTGTGATTATCTAACTTTATATTATAAATGCATATTTATTATTTATTCAATTAGTTTATTCGTTGGCTTTGGCTTGAAATGACTAGACGTAACGTATGTGAGCCGAGTTGGGCGTGCTTTAGCAAACTACATTTAATGTTGGCGTTAGCACACGAAACTCTTCGGAGACGGAATGTGGTTTTTCCTAAATGGCTGAAAATGACTTTCCCTTGGAATTCTTCGTTTGTAAAAGAAAGAACAAGAAGCAATTATAGTCGTCTCTAAGGAAAAAATACAAAATGCAACCTTAGACAAAACCCAAGTGCTTTACTGCTACTTTTATCTAATTACTGTAAGTTGCAAGAATCGACTGGAAAAAAATTTAAGTCACTGAAGCAGAGAATAGCACCTGAGCCTAAACGTTTGTTTTTTATCTTTAGTTAATTTATTTTTACAACTGCTCTATGTTCACTTGGTCTTTCAGAGCTTAAACACATTGCTTCGAATTGTCATGTCCCTGAATGTAATTGTTGACTAATGTTTTTATTTGATTCTAACGAAACATGACTTTGTCGTGTTATTCGTTCTGAGAACTAGAAAAAAAAATATTGAACTCAATGTATATTAATTTGCAATATGGACTTTTCCACTTAGAGTTTTCAAAAACTAATTAACTCTACTATTAAGTAAAGGAGGCTATGAAAATGACAAATTATTTGACAGACTAGATTAATTTCAAAACAACACACAGATGATAAGGTACAGAAGGTTACTTACAGGTTACGAGAACAAGTTAATAGAAGTAATTTACAGGTTATGGAAACGGGTTAATGGAGGTCATGTGCAGGTTATGAAAACAGTTTATTGATACCACTTACAGATTAAAGAAACTCGTTAATGAGGTTATTTACAGGTTATGGAAACGGGTTAATGGAAGAAATGAGTAAAGGAACACGTAAGTGTCACACGTTTCGAAAGAATGAGTGACAGAACACATACCTTCATGATGTTATAAAAACAAGTGGGGTCAAGAAGCCTTCACAGAAATAAATAAAAATCTTATAACCTGAGCATTTTCGAAAGTTGAACCATTTTTTCTTCAGTTTACCCCTGAAGAAGAAAGGTCCAACTTTCGAAAGTGTTCGGATTATAATTTTTATTCATTCTTATCAAGAACACAATCGTAACACACTTTTCTAGGAAACGAGAACACATTTTTGTTACACAACTTTGTTTTATGTGTTTTGTAGGACAAGAAATATTAATTTTTCCTTTGGTTTCCCTCATAACAATATCACAATAATTATGAATATTCTTGTATATTTTTTATTTTCCTTGGTTTCTCTGAAAACAATATTAAGATAAATATTAATATTCTTGCATATATATATTTTTATTTTTCCTTTATTTCCCTGATAACAATATTAAACTAACTATGAATATTCTTGTATATTTTGTTCTCATTTTGAGGATTGCTTCGTACTGTTAACTTAGTACATGAATTTAGAAATTTTTAACAGGAAATGAAACTGATATAAACTATGGGCTAAAAGGCAGACCTTTCAGTTGAAGGTGTTATTTAACTTGAATTGCTGACCAGAGAGAAGCTAAACTGTTCACAGCACCAATTATGTGTAAGACCAGTTTTAACCGAACTGATCGTTGAACTAGCAAGGCTGGAGTAATATGTAAGAACCTGAATCCGTGTGACATTACAAAACATTCCAAGATACCACTTGGGTGGTAGGATACTGTTGACTGATTGGCTGACTTGGATACTGTACACTGATTGGCTGCACTTCTTCTGAGGAGGGCTAGTTAATCTTATTAACGTTATTATAAACAGAAACACAAAAGTTAAATTAACTGAAACTTAACTGATAACTTAAAAGGGGTGATAATATAGAATCCATCAGTAGATTTGTTTGTTTTGAATTTCCGCAAAGCTACTCGAGGGCTATCTGCGCTAGTCGTCCCTAATTTAGCAGTGTAAGACTAAAGAGAAGGCAGCTAGTCATCACCACCCACCGCCAACTCTTGGGCTACTCTTTTACCAACAAATAGTGGGATTGACCGTTACTTTATAACGCCCCCACGGTTGTAAGAGCGGGCATATTTGGTGCGATCGAAATTCGAACCCGCGACCCTCGGATTACTAGTCGAACGCCCTAACACGCTTGGCCATCCCGGCCATTATCATTAGACTCTAAGATAAGTTATCGTAACTGAAAAGAAACAAATCACACTGAGGAAGTTTTCAGGCATCAGTTCCAGGATCCTTTGTTGTTGTTGGTTAGCCTAACTTTCATAGACCTTCTTCCTTATTAAATTAGTCGTTTTTATCTTGTACCCTATCTTACAGTTGTTTCTTTCGTTTTATTACTTTATCAAAGCAACATTTAAATTTAAAGACCCGTCTACGAAGAAGAATTAATAGAAATGTATTATCGGGGGCTGTGGAAAAAGGTTTGTTTGTAGTTCTAAAACCTGTCTCCAGGTGGGACTGTCATTGTTCATCTAGAAATACTTTCAACAATGGAGAGAGGTACTGCCGAGTACATTTTTGTTGTAATAATCTTAATTATATTGTTTAATATATTTTAAAAAAATCTGTCAAAGGAATAAATTTCTTTGTAACAAAACAATGTTAGTAATATAATAAATACGTCAGTAGATTTAAATTATTTGCAGTACTCGTGGATTGTTTGGAACTTGATGACGTAAAAGACTTAGAATAGGAACTTTATTCCACTGTTAGTTCCAATATAATGATCAACTTAACAAAATCAATTTCTACTATTTAATAGGGTACCTTCGAACTTCATTGATGTGTTTTCCATTAGTGGTTTTCTATCGATTGTTCTATCGATTGCCAGAGGAAACAAGTGAACATTTATATACAACAAACCTGTTATGACTAAAACGTAGAACAAAGCGAACAAAGTCAGTTAATTTTGGTTCTAATAGCTATAAAACTAGAAACAGCTGATCCTCACAGTTAATTTTGGTTCTAATAGCTATAAAACTAGAAACAGCTGATCCTCACAGTTAATTTTGGTTCTAATAGCTATAAAACTAGAAACAGCTGATCCTCACAGTTAATTTTGGTTCTAATAGCTATAAAACTAGAAACAGCTGATCCTCACAGTTAATTTTGGTTCTAATAGCTATAAAACTAGAAACAGCTGATCCTCACAGTTAATTTTGGTTCTAATAGCTATAAAACTAGAAACAGCTGAATCCTCACAGTTAATTTTTTGGTTCTAATAGCTATAAAACTAGAAACAGCTGATCCTCACAGTTAATTTTGGTTCTAATAGCTATAAAACTAGAAACAGCTATCCTCAAGTTAATTTTGGTTCTAATAGCTAAAAACAGCAGCTGATCCTCACAGTTAATTTTGGTTCTAATAGCTATAAAACTAGAAACAGCTGATCCTCACAGTTAATTTTGGTTCTAATAGCTATAAAACTAGAAACAGCTGATCCTCACAGTTAATTTTGGTTCTAATAGCTATAAAACTAGAAACAGCTGAGCCTACAGTTAATTTTGGTTCTAATAGCTATAAAACTAGAAACAGCTGAGCCTCACAGTTAATTTTGGTTCTAATAGCTATAAAACTAGAAACAGCTGATCCTCACAGTTAATTTTGGTTCTAATAGCTATAAAACTAGAAACAGCTGATCCTCACAGTTAATTTTGGTTCTAATAGCTATAAAACTAGAAACAGCTGATCCTCACAGTTAATTTTGGTTCTAATAGCTATAAAACTAGAAACAGCTGATCCTCACAGTTAATTTTGGTTCTAATAGCTATAAAACTAGAAACAGCTGATCCTCACAGTTAATTTTGGTTCTAATAGCTATAAAACTAGAAACAGCTGATTAATTTTGGTTCCTCACAGTTAATTTTGGTTCTAATAGCTATAAAACTAGAAACAGCTGATCCTCACAGTTAATTTTGGTTCTAATAGCTATAAAACTAGAAACAGCTGATCCAGTTAATTTTGGTTCACAGTTAATTTTGGTTCTAATAGCTATAAAACTAGAAACAGCTGATCCTCACAGTTAATTTTGGTTCTAATAGCTATAAAACTAGAAACAGCTGATCCTCACAGTTAATTTTGGTTCTACATAAAACTAGTGATCACAGTTAATTTTGGTTCTAATTTTTTGGTTCTAATAGCTATAAAACTAGAAACAGCTGATCCTCACAGTTAATTTTGGTTCTAATAGCTATAAAACTAGAAACAGCTGATCCTCACAGTTAATTTTGGTTCTAATAGCTATAAAACTAGAAACAGCTGATCCTCACAGTTAATTTTGGTTCTAATAGCTATAAAACTAGAAACAGCTGATCCTCACAGTTAATTTTGGTTCTAATAGCTATAAAACTAGCTGAACACAGCTATAAAACTAGATCCTCACAGTTAATTTTGGTTCTAATAGCTATAAAACTAGAAACAGCTGATCCTCACAGTTAATTTTGGTTCTAATAGCTATAAAACTAGAAACAGCTGATCCTCACAGTTAATTTTGGTTCTAATAGCTATAAAACTAGAAACAGCTGATCCTCACAGTTAATTTTGGTTCTAATAGCTATAAAACTAGAAACAGCTGATCCTCACAGTTAATTTTGGTTCTAATAGCTATAAAACTAGAAACAGCTGATCCTCACAGTTAATTTTGGTTCTAATAGCTATAAAACTAGAAACAGCTGATCCTCACAGTTAATTTTGGTTCCTCACAGTTAATTTTGGTTCTAATAGCTATAAAACTAGAAACAGCTGATCCTCACAGTTAATTTTGGTTCTAATAGCTATAAAACTAGAAACAGCTGATCCTCACAGTTAATTTTGGTTCTAATAGCTATAAAACTAGAAACAGCTGATCCTCACAGTTAATTTTGGTTCTAATAGCTATAAAACTAGAAACAGCTGATCCTCACAGTTAATTTTGGTTCTAATAGCTATAAAACTAGAAACAGCTGATCCTCACAGTTAATTTTGGTTCTAATAGCTATAAAACTAGAAACAGCTGATCCTCAGTTAATTTTGGTTCTAATAGCTTAAAACTTTTGGTTCTAATAGCTATAAAACTAGAAACAGCTGATCCTCACAGTTAATTTTGGTTCTAATAGCTATAAAACTAGAAACAGCTGATCCTCACAGTTAATTTTGGTTCTAATAGCTATAAAACTAGAAACAGCTGATCCTCACAGTTAATTTTGGTTCTAATAGCTATAAAACTAGAAACAGCTGATCCTCACAGTTAATTTTGGTTCTAATAGCTATAAAACTAGAAACAGCTGATCCTCACAGTTAATTTTGGTTCTAATAGCTATAAAACTAGAAACAGCTGATCCTCACAGTTAATTTTGGTTCTAATAGCTATAAAACTAGAAACAGCTGATCCTCACAGTTAATTTTGGTTCTAATAGCTATAAAACTAGAAACAGCTGATCCTCACAGTTAATTTTGGTTCTAATAGCTATAAAACTAGAAACAGCTGATCCTCACAGTTAATTTTGGTTCTAATAGCTATAAAACTAGAAACAGCTGATCCTCACAGTTAATTTTGGTTCTAATAGCTATAAAACTAGAAACAGCTGATCCTCACAGTTAATTTTGGTTCTAATAGCTATAAAACTACAGCTTACAGTTAATTTTGGTTCTAATAGCTATAAAACTAGAAACAGCTGATAAAACTAGAAACAGCCCTCACAGTTAATTTTGGTTCTAATAGCTATAAAACTAGAAACAGCTGATCCTCACAGTTAATTTTGGTTCTAATAGCTATAAAACTAGAAACAGCTGATCCTCACAGTTAATTTTGGTTCTAATAGCTATAAAACTAGAAACAGCTGATCCTCACAGTTAATTTTGGTTCTAATAGCTATAAAACTAGAAACAGCTGATCCTCACAGTTAATTTTGGTTCTAATAGCTATAAAACTAGAAACAGCTGATCCTCACAGTTAATTTTGGTTCTAATAGCTATAAAACTAGAAACAGCTGAAACAGCTGATCCTCACAGTTAATTTTGGTTCTAATAGCTATAAAACTAGAAACAGCTGATCCTCACAGTTAATTTTGGTTCTAATAGCTATAAAACTAGAAACAGCTGATCCTCACAGTTAATTTTGGTTCTAATAGCTATAAAACTAGAAACAGCTGATCCTCACAGTTAATTTTGGTTCTAATAGCTATAAAACTAGAAACAGCTGATCCTCACAGTTAATTTTGGTTCTAATAGCTATAAAACTAGAAACAGCTGATCCTCCTCACAGTTAATTTTGGTTCTAATAGCTATAAAACTAGAAACAGCTGATCCTCACAGTTAATTTTGGTTCTAATAGCTATAAAACTAGAAACAGCTGATCCTCACAGTTAATTTTGGTTCTAATAGCTATAAAACTAGAAACAGCTGATCCTCACAGTTAATTTTGGTTCTAATAGCTATAAAACTAGAAACAGCTGATCCTCACAGTTAATTTTGGTTCTAATAGCTATAAAACTAGAAACAGCTGATCCTCACAGTTAATTTTGGTTCTAATAGCTATAAAACTAGAAACAGCTGATCCTCACAGTTAATTTTGGTTCTAATAGCTATAAAACTAGAAACAGCTGATCCTCACAGTTAATTTTGGTTCTAATAGCTATAAAACTAGAAACAGCTGATCCTCACAGTTAATTTTGGTTCTAATAGCTATAAAACTAGAAACAGCTGATCCTCACAGTTAATTTTGGTTCTAATAGCTATAAAACTAGAAACAGCTGATCCTCACAGTTAATTTTGGTTCTAATAGCTATAAAACTAGAAACAGCTGATCCTCACAGTTAATTTTGGTTCTAATAGCTATAAAACTAGAAACAGCTGATATAAAACTAGAAACAGCTGATCCTCACAGGTTCTAATAGCTATAAAACTAGAAACAGCTGATACATTAATTTTGGTTCTAATAGCTATAAAACTAGAAACAGCTGATCCTCACAGTTAATTTTGGTTCTAATAGCTATAAAACTAGAAACAGCTGATCCTATAAAACACAGCTGAATTTAATTTTGGTTCTAATAGCTATAAAACTAGAAACAGCTGATCCTCACAGTTAATTTTGGTTCTAATAGCTATAAAACTAGAAACAGCTGATCCTCACAGTTAATTTTGGTTCTAATAGCTATAAAACTAGAAACAGCTGATCCTCACAGTTAATTTTGGTTCTAATAGCTATAAAACTAGAAACAGCTGATCCTCACAGTTAATTTTGGTTCTAATAGCTATAAAACTAGAAACAGCTGATCCTCACAGTTAATTTTGGTTCTAATAGCTATAAAACTAGAAACAGCTGATCCTCACAGTTAATTTTGGTTCTAATAGCTATAAAACTAGAAACAGCTGATCCTCACAGTTAATTTTGGTTCTAATAGCTATAAAACTAGAAACAGCTGATCCTCACAGTTAATTTTGGTTCTAATAGCTATAAAACTAGAAACAGCTGATCCTCACAGTTAATTTTGGTTCTAATAGCTATAAAACTAGAAACAGCTGATCCTCACAGTTAATTTTGGTTCTAATAGCTATAAAACTAGAAACAGCTGATCCTCACAGTTAATTTTGGTTCTAATAGCTATAAAACTAGAAACAGCTGATCCTCACAGTTAATTTTGGTTCTAATAGCTATAAAACTAGAAACAGCTGATCCTCACAGTTAATTTTGGTTCTAATAGCTATAAAACTAGAAACAGCTGATCCTCACAGTTAATTTTGGTTCTAATAGCTATAAAAAACTAGAAACAGCTGATCCTCACAGTTAATTTTGGTTCTAATAGCTATAAAACTAGAAACAGCTGATCCTCACAGTTAATTTTGGTTCTAATAGCTATAAAACTAGAAACAGCTGATCCTCACAGTTAATTTTGGTTCTAATAGCTATAAAACTAGAAACAGCTGATCCTCACAGTTAATTTTGGTTCTAATAGCTATAAAACTAGAAACAGCTGATCCTCACAGTTAATTTTGGTTCTAATAGCTATAAAACTAGAAACAGCTGATCCTCACAGTTAATTTTGGTTCTAATAGCTATAAAACTAGAAACAGCTGATCCTAGCACAGTTAATTTTGGTTCTAATAGCTATAAAACTAGAAACAGCTGAGCCTCACAGTTAATTTTGGTTCTAATAGCTATAAAACTAGAAACAGCTGATCCTCACAGTTAATTTTGGTTCTAATAGCTATAAAACTAGAAACAGCTGATCCTCACAGTTAATTTTGGTTCTAATAGCTATAAAACTAGAAACAGCTGATCCTCACAGTTAATTTTGGTTCTAATAGCTATAAAGCTATAAAACTAGAAACAGCTGATCCTCACAGTTAATTTTGGTTCTAATAGCTATAAAACTAGAAACAGCTGAGCCTCACAGTTAATTTTGGTTCTAATAGCTATAAAACTAGAAACAGCTGATCCTCACAGTTAATTTTGGTTCTAATAGCTATAAAACTAGAAACAGCTGAGCCTCACAGTTAATTTTGGTTCTAATAGCTATAAAACTAGAAACAGCTGATCCTCCTCACAGTTAATTTTGGTTCTAATAGCTATAAAACTAGAAACAGCTGATCCTCACAGTTAATTTTGGTTCTAATAGCTATAAAACTAGAAACAGCTGATCCTCACAGTTAATTTTGGTTCTAATAGCTATAAAACTAGAAACAGCTGATCCTCACAGTTAATTTTGGTTCTAATAGCTATAAAGTTAATTTTGGTTCTAATAGCTATAAAACTAGAAACAGCTGATCCTCACAGTTAATTTTGGTTCTAATAGCTATAAAACTAGAAACAGCTGATCCTCACAGTTAATTTTGGTTCTAATAGCTATAAAACTAGAAACAGCTGATCCTCACAGTTAATTTTGGTTCTAATAGCTATAAAACTAGAAACAGCTGATCCTTAATTTTGGTTCACTATAAAACTAGAAACAGCTGATAAGTTAATTGGTTCTAATAGCTATAAAACTAGAAACAGCTGAGCCTCACATTTAATTTTGGTTCTAATAGCTATAAAACTAGAAACAGCTGATCCTCACAGTTAATTTTGGTTCTAATAGCTATAAAACTAGAAACAGCTGATCCTCACAGTTAATTTTGGTTCTAATAGCTATAAAACTAGAAACAGCTGATCCTCACAGTTAATTTTGGTTCTAATAGCTATAAAACTAGAAACAGCTGATCCTCACAGTTAATTTTGGTTCTAATAGCTATAAAACTAGAAACAGCTGATCCTCACAGTTAATTTTGGTTCTAATAGCTATAAAACTAGAAACAGCTGATCCTCACAGTTAATTTTGGTTCTAATAGCTATAAAACTAGAAACAGCTGATCCTCACAGTTAATTTTGGTTCTAATAGCTATAAAACTAGAAACAGCTGATCCTCACAGTTAATTTTGGTTCTAATAGCTATAAAACTAGAAACAGCTGATCCTCACAGTTAATTTTGGTTCTAATAGCTATAAAACTAGAAACAGCTGATCCTCACAGTTAATTTTGGTTCTAATAGCTATAAAACTAGAAACAGCTGATACAGTTAATTTTGGTTCTAATAGCTATAAAACTAGAAACAGCTGAGCCTCACAGTTAATTTTGGTTCTAATAGCTATAAAACTAGAAACAGCTGATCCTCACAGTTAATTTTGGTTCTAATAGCTATAAAACTAGAAACAGCTGATAAAACTAGAAACAGCTGATCCTCACAGTTAATTTTGGTTCTAATAGCTATAAAACTAGAAACAGCTGATCCTCACAGTTAATTTTGGTTCTAATAGCTATAAAACTAGAAACAGCTGATCCTCACAGTTAATTTTGGTTCTAATAGCTATAAAACTAGAAACAGCTGATCCTCACAGTTAATTTTGGTTCTAATAGCTATAAAACTAGAAACAGCTGATCCTCACAGTTAATTTTGGTTCTAATAGCTATAAAACTAGAAACAGCTGATCCTCACAGTTAATTTTGGTTCTAATAGCTATAAAACTAGAAACAGCTGATCCTCACAGTTAATTTTGGTTCTAATAGCTATAAAACTAGAAACAGCTGATCCTCACAGTTAATTTTGGTTCTAATAGCTATAAAACTAGAAACAGCTGATCCTCACAGTTAATTTTTCTAATAGCTATAAAACTAGTTCTAATAGCTATAAAACTAGAAACAGCTGATCCTCACAGTTAATTTTGGTTCTAATAGCTATAAAACTAGAAACAGCTGATCCTCACAGTTAATTTTGGTTCTAATAGCTATAAAACTAGAAACAGCTGATCCTCACAGTTAATTTTGGTTCTAATAGCTATAAAACTAGAAACAGCTGATCCTATAAAACTAGAAACAGCTGACACAGTTAATTTTGGTTCTAATAGCTATAAAACTAGAAACAGCTGATCCTCACAGTTAATTTTGGTTCTAATAGCTATAAAACTAGAAACAGCTGATCCTCACAGTTAATTTTGGTTCTAATAGCTATAAAACTAGAAACAGCTGATCCTCACAGTTAATTTTGGTTCTAATAGCTATAAAACTAGAAACAGCTGATCCTCACAGTTAATTTTGGTTCTAATAGCTATAAAACTAGAAACAGCTGATCCTCACAGTTAATTTTGGTTCTAATAGCTATAAAACTAGAAACAGCTGTTAATTTTGGTTCTAATAGCTATAAAACTAGAAACAGCTGATCCTACAGTTAATTTTGGTTCTAATAGCTATAAAACTAGAAACAGCTGATCCTCACAGTTAATTTTGGTTCTAATAGCTATAAAACTAGAAACAGCTGATCCTCACAGTTAATTTTGGTTCTAATAGCTATAAAACTAGAAACAGCTGATCCTCACAGTTAATTTTGGTTCTAATAGCTATAAAACTAGAAACAGCTGATCCTCACAGTTAATTTTGGTTCTAATAGCTATAAAACTAGAAACAGCTGATCCTCACAGTTAATTTTGGTTCTAATAGCTATAAAACTAGAAACAGCTGATCCTCACAGTTAATTTTGGTTCTAATAGCTATAAAACTAGAAACAGCTGATCCTCACAGTTAATTTTGGTTCTAATAGCTATAAAACTAGAAACAGCTGATCCTCACAGTTAATTTTGGTTCTAATAGCTATAAAACTAGAAACAGCTGATCCTCACAGTTAATTTTGGTTCTAATAGCTATAAAACTAGAAACAGCTGATCCTCACAGTTAATTTTGGTTCTAATAGCTATAAAACTAGAAACAGCTGATCCTCACAGTTAATTTTGGTTCTAATAGCTATAAAACTAGAAACAGCTGATCCTCACAGTTAATTTTGGTTCTAATAGCTATAAAACTAGAAACAGCTGATCCTCACAGTTAATTTTGGTTCTAATAGCTATAAAACTAGAAACAGCTGATCCTCACAGTTAATTTTGGTTCTAATAGCTATAAAACTAGAAACAGCTGATCCTCACAGTTAATTTTGGTTCTAATAGCTATAAAACTAGAAACAGCTGATCCTCACAGTTAATTTTGGTTCTAATAGCTATAAAACTAGAAACAGCTGATCCTCACAGTTAATTTTGGTTCTAATAGCTATAAAACTAGAAACAGCTGATCCTCACAGTTAATTTTGGTTCTAATAGCTATAAAACTAGAAACAGCTGATCCTCACAGTTAATTTTGGTTCTAATAGCTATAAAACTAGAAACAGCTGATCCTCACAGTTAATTTTGGTTCTAATAGCTATAAAACTAGAAACAGCTGATCCTCACAGTTAATTTTGGTTCTAATAGCTATAAAACTAGAAACAGCTGATCCTCACAGTTAATTTTGGTTCTAATAGCTATAAAACTAGAAACAGCTGATCCTCACAGTTAATTTTGGTTCTAATAGCTATAAAACTAGAAACAGCTGATCCTCACAGTTAATTTTGGTTCTAATAGCTATAAAACTAGAAACAGCTGATCCTCACAGTTAATTTTGGTTCTAATAGCTATAAAACTAGAAACAGCTGATCCTCACAGTTAATTTTGGTTCTAATAGCTATAAAACTAGAAACAGCTGATCCTCACAGTTAATTTTGGTTCTAATAGCTATAAAACTAGAAACAGCTGATCCTCACAGTTAATTTTGGTTCTAATAGCTATAAAACTAGAAACAGCTGATCCTCACAGTTAATTTTGGTTCTAATAGCTATAAAACTAGAAACAGCTGATCCTCACAGTTAATTTTGGTTCTAATAGCTATAAAACTAGAAACAGCTGATCCTCACAGTTAATTTTGGTTCTAATAGCTATAAAACTAGAAACAGCTGATCCTCACAGTTAATTTTGGTTCTAATAGCTATAAAACTAGAAACAGCTGATCCTCACAGTTAATTTTGGTTCAGTTAATTTTGGTTCTAATAGCTATAAAACTAGAAACAGCTGATCCTCACAGTTAATTTTGGTTCTAATAGCTATAAAACTAGAAACAGCTGATCCTCACAGTTAATTTTGGTTCTAATAGCTATAAAACTAGAAACAGCTGAGTTAATTTTGGTTCTAATAGCTATAAAACTAGAAACAGCTGATCCTCACAGTTAATTTTGGTTCTAATAGCTATAAAACTAGAAACAGCTGATCCTCACAGTTAATTTTGGTTCTAATAGCTATAAAACTAGAAACAGCTGATCCTCACAGTTAATTTTGGTTCTAATAGCTATAAAACTAGAAACAGCTGATCCTCACAGTTAATTTTGGTTCTAATAGCTATAAAACTAGAAACAGCTGATCCTCACAGTTAATTTTGGTTCTAATAGCTATAAAACTAGAAACAGCTGATCCTCACAGTTAATTTTGGTTCTAATAGCTATAAAACTAGAAACAGCTGATCCTCACAGTTAATTTTGGTTCTAATAGCTATAAAACTAGAAACAGCTGATCCTCACAGTTAATTTTGGTTCTAATAGCTATAAAACTAGAAACAGCTGATCCTCACAGTTAATTTTGGTTCTAATAGCTATAAAACTAGAAACAGCTGATCCTCACAGTTAATTTTGGTTCTAATAGCTATAAAACTAGAAACAGCTGATCCTCACAGTTAATTTTGGTTCTAATAGCTATAAAACTAGAAACAGCTGATCCTCACAGTTAATTTTGGTTCTAATAGCTATAAAACTAGAAACAGCTGATCCTCACAGTTAATTTTGGTTCTAATAGCTATAAAACTAGAAACAGCTGATCCTCACAGTTAATTTTGGTTCTAATAGCTATAAAACTAGAAACAGCTGATCCTATAAAACTAGAAACAGCTGATCCTCACAGTTAATTTTGGTTCTAATAGCTATAAAACTAGAAACAGCTGATCCTACAGTTAATTTTGGTTCTAATAGCTATAAAACTAGAAACAGCTGATCCTCACAGTTAATTTTGGTTCTAATAGCTATAAAACTAGAAACAGCTGAAAACTAGAAACAGCCCTCACAGTTAATTTTGGTTCTAATAGCTATAAAACTAGAAACAGCTGATCCTCACAGTTAATTTTGGTTCTAATAGCTATAAAACTAGAAACAGCTGATCCTCACAGTTAATTTTGGTTCTAATAGCTATAAAACTAGAAACAGCTGATCCTCACAGTTAATTTTGGTTCTAATAGCTATAAAACTAGAAACAGCTGATCCTCACAGTTAATTTTGGTTCTAATAGCTATAAAACTAGAAACAGCTGATCCTCACAGTTAATTTTGGTTCTAATAGCTATAAAACTAGAAACAGCTGATCCTCACAGTTAATTTTGGTTCTAATAGCTATAAAACTAGAAACAGCTGATCCTCACAGTTAATTTTGGTTCTAATAGCTATAAAACTAGAAACAGCTATAAGCTGATCCTCAACTAATAGCTATAAAACTAGAAACAGCTGATCCTCACAGTTAATTTTGGTTCTAATAGCTATAAAACTAGAAACAGCTGATCCTCACAGTTAATTTTGGTTCTAATAGCTATAAAACTAGAAACAGCTGATCCTCACAGTTAATTTTGGTTCTAATAGCTATAAAACTAGAAACAGCTGATCCTCACAGTTAATTTTGGTTCTAATAGCTATAAAACTAGAAACAGCTGAATTTTGGTTCCTATAAAACTAGAAACAGCTGATCCTCACAGTTAATTTTGGTTCTAATAGCTATAAAACTAGAAACAGCTGATCCTCACAGTTAATTTTGGTTCTAATAGCTATAGCTATAAAACTAGAAACAGCTGATCCTCACAGTTAATTTTGGTTCTAATAGCTATAAAACTAGAAACAGCTGATCCTCACAGTTAATTTTGGTTCTAATAGCTATAAAACTAGAAACAGCTGATCCTCACAGTTAATTTTGGTTCTAATAGCTATAAAACTAGAAACAGCTGATCCTCACAGTTAATTTTGGTTCTAATAGCTATAAAACTAGAAACAGCTGATCCTCACAGTTAATTTTGGTTCTAATAGCTATAAAACTAGAAACAGCTGATCCTCACAGTTAATTTTGGTTCTAATAGCTATAAAACTAGAAACAGCTGATCCTCACAGTTAATTTTGGTTCTAATAGCTATAAAACTAGAAACAGCTGATCCTCACAGTTAATTTTGGTTCTAATAGCTATAAAACTAGAAACAGCTGATCCTCACAGTTAATTTTGGTTCTAATAGCTATAAAACTAGAAACAGCTGATCCTCACAGTTAATTTTGGTTCTAATAGCTATAAAACTAGAAACAGCTGATCCTCACAGTTAATTTTGGTTCTAATAGCTATAAAACTAGAAACAGCTGATCCTCACTAATAGCTATAAAACTAGAAACAGCTGATCCTCACAGTTAATTTTGGTTCTAATAGCTATAAAACTAGAAACAGCTGATCCTCACAGTTAATTTTGGTTCTAATAGCTATAAAACTAGAAACAGCTGATCCTCACAGTTAATTTTGGTTCTAATAGCTATAAAACTAGAAACAGCTGATCCTCACAGTTAATTTTGGTTCTAATAGCTATAAAACTAGAAACAGCTGATCCTCACAGTTAATTTTGGTTCTAATAGCTATAAAACTAGAAACAGCTGATCCTCACAGTTAATTTTGGTTCTAATAGCTATAAAACTAGAAACAGCTGATCCTCACAGTTAATTTTGGTTCTAATAGCTATAAAACTAGAAACAGCTGATCCTCACAGTTAATTTTGGTTCTAATAGCTATAAAACTAGAAACAGCTGATCCTCACAGTTAATTTTGGTTCTAATAGCT
Source organism: Tachypleus tridentatus (assembly GCF_004210375.1). NCBI lineage: Eukaryota > Metazoa > Arthropoda > Merostomata > Xiphosura > Limulidae > Tachypleus > Tachypleus tridentatus. The sequence goes on along the minus strand of NC_134830.1, from coordinate 7,255,044 downwards.
ATAAAACTAGAAACAGCTGATCCTCACAGTTAATTTTGGTTCTAATAGCTATAAAACTAGAAACAGCTGATCCTCACAGTTAATTTTGGTTCTAATAGCTATAAAACTAGAAACAGCTGATCCTCACAGTTAATTTTGGTTCTAATAGCTATAAAACTAGAAACAGCTGATCCTCACAGTTAATTTTGGTTCTAATAGCTATAAAACTAGAAACAGCTGATCCTCACAGTTAATTTTGGTTCTAATAGCTATAAAACTAGAAACAGCTGATCCTGATCACAGTTAATTTTGGTTCTAATAGCTATAAAACTAGAAACAGCTGATCCTCACAGTTAATTTTGGTTCTAATAGCTATAAAACTAGAAACAGCTGATCCTCACAGTTAATTTTGGTTCTAATAGCTATAAAACTAGAAACAGCTGATCCTCACAGTTAATTTTGGTTCTAATAGCTATAAAACTAGAAACAGCTGATCCTCACAGTTAATTTTGGTTCTAATAGCTATAAAACTAGAAACAGCTGATCCTCACAGTTAATTAATTTTGGTTCTAATAGCTATAAAACTAGAAACAGCTGATCCTCACAGTTAATTTTGGTTCTAATAGCTATAAAACTAGAAACAGCTGATCCTCACAGTTAATTTTGGTTCTAATAGCTATAAAACTAGAAACAGCTGATCCTCACAGTTAATTTTGGTTCTAATAGCTATAAAACTAGAAACAGCTGATCCTCACAGTTAATTTTGGTTCTAATAGCTATAAAACTAGAAACAGCTGATCCTCACAGTTAATTTTGGTTCTAATAGCTATAAAACTAGAAACAGCTGATCCTCACAGTTAATTTTGGTTCTAATAGCTATAAAACTAGAAACAGCTGATCCTCACAGTTAATTTTGGTTCTAATAGCTATAAAACTAGAAACAGCTGATCCTCACAGTTAATTTTGGTTCTAATAGCTATAAAACTAGAAACAGCTGATCCTCACAGTTAATTTTGGTTCTAATAGCTATAAAACTAGAAACAGCTGATCCTCACAGTTAATTTTGGTTCTAATAGCTATAAAACTAGAAACAGCTGATCCTCACAGTTAATTTTGGTTCTAATAGCTATAAAACTAGAAACAGCTATAAAACTAGAAACAGCTGATCCTGTTAATTTTGGTTCTAATAGCTATAAAACTAGAAACAGCTGAGCCTCACAGTTAATTTTGGTTCTAATAGCTATAAAACTAGAAACAGCTGATCCTCACAGTTAATTTTGGTTCTAATAGCTATAAAACTAGAAACAGCTGATCCTCACAGTTAATTTTGGTTCTAATAGCTATAAAACTAGAAACAGCTGATCCTCACAGTTAATTTTGGTTCTAATAGCTATAAAACTAGAAACAGCAGTTAATTTTGGTTCTAATAGCTATAAAACTAGAAACAGCTGATCCTCACAGTTAATTTTGGTTCTAATAGCTATAAAACTAGAAACAGCTGATCCTCACAGTTAATTTTGGTTCTAATAGCTATAAAACTAGAAACAGCTGATCCTCACAGTTAATTTTGGTTCTAATAGCTATAAAACTAGAAACAGCTGATCCTCACAGTTAATTTTGGTTCTAATAGCTATAAAACTAGAAACAGCTGATCCTCACAGTTAATTTTGGTTCTAATAGCTATAAAACTAGAAACAGCTGATCCTCACAGTTAATTTTGGTTCTAATAGCTATAAAACTAGAAACAGCTGATCCTCACAGTTAATTTTGGTTCTAATAGCTATAAAACTAGAAACAGCTATCCTCACAGTTAATTTTGGTTCTAATAGCTATAAAACTAGAAACAGCTGATCCTCACAGTTAATTTTGGTTCTAATAGCTATAAAACTAGAAACAGCTGATCCTCACAGTTAATTTTGGTTCTAATAGCTATAAAACTAGAAACAGCTGATCCTCACAGTTAATTTTGGTTCTAATAGCTATAAAACTAGAAACAGCTGATCCTCACAGTTAATTTTGGTTCTAATAGCTATAAAACTAGAAACAGCTGATCCTCACAGTTAATTTTGGTTCTAATAGCTATAAAACTAGAAACAGCTGATCCTCACAGTTAATTTTGGTTCTAATAGCTATAAAACTAGAAACAGCTGATCCTCACAGTTAATTTTGGTTCTAATAGCTATAAAACTAGAAACAGCTGATCCTCACAGTTAATTTTGGTTCTAATAGCTATAAAACTAGAAACAGCTGATCCTCACAGTTAATTTTGGTTCTAATAGCTATAAAACTAGAAACAGCTGATCCTCACAGTTAATTTTGGTTCTAATAGCTATAAAACTAGAAACAGCTGATCCTCACAGTTAATTTTGGTTCTGATCCTCACAGTTAATTTTGGTTCTAATAGCTATAAAACTAGAAACAGCTGATCCTCACAGTTAATTTTGGTTCTAATAGCTATAAAACTAGAAACAGCTGATCCTCACAGTTAATTTTGGTTCTAATAGCTATAAAACTAGAAACAGCTGATCCTCACAGTTAATTTTGGTTCTAATAGCTATAAAACTAGAAACAGCTGATCCTCACAGTTAATTTTGGTTCTAATAGCTATAAAACTAGAAACAGCTGATCCTCACAGTTAATTTTGGTTCTAATAGCTATAAAACTAGAAACAGCTGATCCTCACAGTTAATTTTGGTTCTAATAGCTATAAAACTAGAAACAGCTGATCCTCACAGTTAATTTTGGTTCTAATAGCTATAAAACTAGAAACAGCTGATCCTCACAGTTAATTTTGGTTCTAATAGCTATAAAACTAGAAACAGCTGATCCTCACAGTTAATTTTGGTTCTAATAGCTATAAAACTAGAAACAGCTGATCCTCACAGTTAATTTTGGTTCTAATAGCTATAAAACTAGAAACAGCTGATCCTCACAGTTAATTTTGGTTCTAATAGCTATAAAACTAGAAACAGCTGATCCTCACAGTTAATTTTGGTTCTAATAGCTATAAAACTAGAAACAGCTGATCCTCACAGTTAATTTTGGTTCTAATAGCTATAAAACTAGAAACAGCTGATCCTCACAGTTAATTTTGGTTCTAATAGCTATAAAACTAGAAACAGCTGATCCTCACAGTTAATTTTGGTTCTAATAGCTATAAAACTAGAAACAGCTGATCCTCACAGTTAATTTTGGTTCTAATAGCTATAAAACTAGAAACAGCTGATCCTCACAGTTAATTTTGGTTCTAATAGCTATAAAACTAGAAACAGCTGATCCTCACAGTTAATTTTGGTTCTAATAGCTATAAAACTAGAAACAGCTGATCCTCACAGTTAATTTTGGTTCTAATAGCTATAAAACTAGAAACAGCTGATCCTCACAGTTAATTTTGGTTCTAATAGCTATAAAACTAGAAACAGCTGATCCTGATCACAGTTAATTTTGGTTCTAATAGCTATAAAACTAGAAACAGCTGATCCTCACAGTTAATTTTGGTTCTAATAGCTATAAAACTAGAAACAGCTGATCCTCACAGTTAATTTTGGTTCTAATAGCTATAAAACTAGAAACAGCTGATCCTCACAGTTAATTTTGGTTCTAATAGCTATAAAACTAGAAACAGCTGATCCTCACAGTTAATTTTGGTTCTAATAGCTATAAAACTAGAAACAGCTGATCCTCACAGTTAATTTTGGTTCTAATAGCTATAAAACTAGAAACAGCTGATCCTCACAGTTAATTTTGGTTCTAATAGCTATAAAACTAGAAACAGCTGATCCTCACAGTTAATTTTGGTTCTAATAGCTATAAAACTAGAAACAGCTGATCCTCACAGTTAATTTTGGTTCTAATAGCTATAAAACTAGAAACAGCTGATCCTCACAGTTAATTTTGGTTCTACTATAAAACTAGTTAACAGTTAATTTTGGTTCTAATAGCTATAAAACTAGAAACAGCTGATCCAGTTAATTTTTCTAATAGCTATAATAGCAGTTCCTCACAGTTAATTTTGGTTCTAATAGCTATAAAACTAGAAACAGCTGATCCTCACAGTTAATTTTGGTTCTAATAGCTATAAAACTAGAAACAGCTGATCCTCACAGTTAATTTTGGTTCTAATAGCTATAAAACTAGAAACAGCTGATCCTCACAGTTAATTTTGGTTCTAATAGCTATAAAACTAGAAACAGCTGATCCTCACAGTTAATTTTGGTTCTAATAGCTATAAAACTAGAAACAGCTGATCCTCACAGTTAATTTTGGTTCTAATAGCTATAAAACTAGAAACAGCTGATCCTCACAGTTAATTTTGGTTCTAATAGCTATAAAACTAGAAACAGCTGATCCTCACAGTTAATTTTGGTTCTAATAGCTATAAAACTAGAAACAGCTGATCCTCACAGTTAATTTTGGTTCTAATAGCTATAAAACTAGAAACAGCTGATCCTCACAGTTAATTTTGGTTCTAATAGCTATAAAACTAGAAACAGCTGATCCTTAATTTTGGTTCTAATAGCTACAGTTAATTTTGGTTCTAATAGCTATAAAACTAGAAACAGCTGATCCTCACAGTTAATTTTGGTTCTAATAGCTATAAAACTAGAAACAGCTGATCCTCACAGTTAATTTTGGTTCTAATAGCTATAAAACTAGAAACAGCTGATCCTCACAGTTAATTTTGGTTCTAATAGCTATAAAACTAGAAACAGCTGATCCTCACAGTTAATTTTGGTTCTAATAGCTATAAAACTAGAAACAGCTGATCCTCACAGTTAATTTTGGTTCTAATAGCTATAAAACTAGAAACAGCTGATCCTCACAGTTAATTTTGGTTCTAATAGCTATAAAACTAGAAACAGCTGATCCTCACAGTTAATTTTGGTTCTAATAGCTATAAAACTAGAAACAGCTGATCCTCACAGTTAATTTTGGTTCTAATAGCTATAAAACTAGAAACAGCTGATCCTCACAGTTAATTTTGGTTCTAATAGCTATAAAACTAGAAACAGCTGATCCTCACAGTTAATTTTGGTTCTAATAGCTATAAAACTAGAAACAGCTGATCCTCACAGTTAATTTTGGTTCTAATAGCTATAAAACTAGAAACAGCTGATCCTCACAGTTAATTTTGGTTCTAATAGCTATAAAACTAGAAACAGCTGATCCTCACAGTTAATTTTGGTTCTAATAGCTATAAAACTAGAAACAGCTGATCCTCACAGTTAATTTTGGTTCTAATAGCTATAAAACTAGAAACAGCTGATCCTCACAGTTAATTTTGGTTCTAATAGCTATAAAACTAGAAACAGCTGATCCTCACAGTTAATTTTGGTTCTAATAGCTATAAAACTAGAAACAGCTGATCCTCACAGTTAATTTTGGTTCTAATAGCTATAAAACTAGAAACAGCTGATCCTCACAGTTAATTTTGGTTCTAATAGCTATAAAACTAGAAACAGCTGATCCTCACAGTTAATTTTGGTTCTAATAGCTATAAAACTAGAAACAGCTGATCCTCACAGTTAATTTTGGTTCTAATAGCTATAAAACTAGAAACAGCTGATCCAGTTAATTAATTTTGGTTCTAATAGCTATAAAACTAGAAACAGCTGATCCTCACAGTTAATTTTGGTTCTAATAGCTATAAAACTAGAAACAGCTGATCCTCACAGTTAATTTTGGTTCTAATAGCTATAAAACTAGAAACAGCTGATCCTCACAGTTAATTTTGGTTCTAATAGCTATAAAACTAGAAACAGCTGATCCTCACAGTTAATTTTGGTTCTAATAGCTATAAAACTAGAAACAGCTGATCCTCACAGTTAATTTTGGTTCTAATAGCTATAAAACTAGAAACAGCTGATCCTCACAGTTAATTTTGGTTCTAATAGCTATAAAACTAGAAACAGCTGATCCTCACAGTTAATTTTGGTTCTAATAGCTATAAAACTAGAAACAGCTGATCCTCACAGTTAATTTTGGTTCTAATAGCTATAAAACTAGAAACAGCTGATCCTCACAGTTAATTTTGGTTCTAATAGCTATAAAACTAGAAACAGCTGATCCTCACAGTTAATTTTGGTTCTAATAGCTATAAAACTAGAAACAGCTGATCCTCACAGTTAATTTTGGTTCTAATAGCTATAAAACTAGAAACAGCTGATCCTCACAGTTAATTTTGGTTCTAATAGCTATAAAACTAGAAACAGCTGATCCTCACAGTTAATTTTGGTTCTAATAGCTATAAAACTAGAAACAGCTGATCCTCACAGTTAATTTTGGTTCTAATAGCTATAAAACTAGAAACAGCTGATCCTCACAGTTAATTTTGGTTCTAATAGCTATAAAACTAGAAACAGCTGATCCTCACAGTTAATTTTGGTTCTAATAGCTATAAAACTAGAAACAGCTGATCCTCACAGTTAATTTTGGTTCTAATAGCTATAAAACTAGAAACAGCTGATCCTCACAGTTAATTTTGGTTCTAATAGCTAACAGTTAATTTTGGTTCTAATAGCTATAAAACTAGAAACAGCTGATCCTCACAGTTAATTTTGGTTCTAATAGCTGAAACAGCCTCACAGTTAATTTTGGTTCTAATAGCTATAAAACTAGAAACAGCTGATCCTCACAGTTAATTTTGGTTCTAATAGCTATAAAACTAGAAACAGCTGATCCTCACAGTTAATTTTGGTTCTAATAGCTATAAAACTAGAAACAGCTGAGCCTCACAGTTAATTTTGGTTCTAATAGCTATAAAACTAGAAACAGCTGATGATCCTCACAGTTAATTTTGGTTCTAATAGCTATAAAACTAGAAACAGCTGATCCTCACAGTTAATTTTGGTTCTAATAGCTATAAAACTAGAAACAGCTGATCCTCACAGTTAATTTTGGTTCTAATAGCTATAAAACTAGAAACAGCTGATCCTCACAGTTAATTTTGGTTCTAATAGCTATAAAACTAGAAACAGCTGATCCTCACAGTTAATTTTGGTTCTAATAGCTATAAAACTAGAAACAGCTGATCCTCACAGTTAATTTTGGTTCTAATAGCTATAAAACTAGAAACAGCTGATCCTCACAGTTAATTTTGGTTCTAATAGCTATAAAACTAGAAACAGCTGATCCTCACAGTTAATTTTGGTTCTAATAGCTATAAAACTAGAAACAGCTGATCCTCACAGTTAATTTTGGTTCTAATAGCTATAAAACTAGAAACAGCTGTTAATTTTGGTTCTAATAGCTATAAAACTAGAAACAGCTGAGTTTAATTTTGGTTCTAATAGCTATAAAACTAGAAACAGCTGAGCCTCACAGTTAATTTTGGTTCTAATAGCTATAAAACTAGAAACAGCTGATCCTCACAGTTAATTTTGGTTCTAATAGCTATAAAACTAGAAACAGCTGATCCTCACAGTTAATTTTGGTTCTAATAGCTATAAAACTAGAAACAGCTGATCCTCACAGTTAATTTTGGTTCTAATAGCTATAAAACTAGAAACAGCTGATCCTCACAGTTAATTTTGGTTCTAATAGCTATAAAACTAGAAACAGCTGATCCTCACAGTTAATTTTGGTTCTAATAGCTATAAAACTAGAAACAGCTGATCCTCACAGTTAATTTTGGTTCTAATAGCTATAAAACTAGAAACAGCTGATCCTCACAGTTAATTTTGGTTCTAATAGCTATAAAACTAGAAACAGCTGATCCTCACAGTTAATTTTGGTTCTAATAGCTATAAAACTAGAAACAGCTGATCCTCACAGTTAATTTTGGTTCTAATAGCTATAAAACTAGAAACAGCTGATCCTCACAGTTAATTTTGGTTCTAATAGCTATAAAACTAGAAACAGCTGATCCTCACAGTTAATTTTGATTCTAATAGCTATAAAACTAAAAACAATTCATCCTTTAGTGTTAATTTTGGTTCTAATAGGTTTAAAACTAGAAACAGCAGAGCCTCACAGTTAATTTTGGTTCTAATAGCTATAAAACTAGAAACAGCTGATCCTCACAGTTAATTTTGGTTCTAATAGCTATAAAACTAGAAACAGCTGATCCTCACAGTTAATTTTGGTTCTAATAGCTATAAAACTAGAAACAGCTGATCCTCACAGTTAATTTTGGTTCTAATAGCTATAAAACTAGAAACAGCTGATCCTCACAGTTAATTTTGGTTCTAATAGCTATAAAACTAGAAACAGCTGATCCTCACAGTTAATTTTGGTTCTAATAGCTATAAAACTAGAAACAGCTGATCCTCACAGTTAATTTTGGTTCTAATAGCTATAAAACTAGAAACAGCTGATCCTCACAGTTAATTTTGGTTCTAATAGCTATAAAACTAGAAACAGCTGATCCTCACAGTTAATTTTGGTTCTAATAGCTATAAAACTAGAAACAGCTGATCCTAATAGCTATAAAACTAGAAACAGCTGAACAGTTAATTTTGGTTCTAATAGCTAGAAACAGCTAGAAACAGCTAAGAAACAGCTGATAGTTAATTTTGGTTCTAATAGCTATAAAACTAGAAACAGCTGAGCCTCACAGTTAATTTTGGTTCTAATAGCTATAAAACTAGAAACAGCTGATCCTTAATTTTGGTTCACAGTTAATTTTGGTTCTAATAGCTATAAAACTAGAAACAGCTGATCCTCACAGTTAATTTTGGTTCTAATAGCTATAAAACTAGAAACAGCTGATCCTCACAGTTAATTTTGGTTCTAATAGCTATAAAACTAGAAACAGCTGATCCTCACAGTTAATTTTGGTTCTAATAGCTATAAAACTAGAAACAGCTGATCCTCACAGTTAATTTTGGTTCTAATAGCTATAAAACTAGAAACAGCTGATCCTCACAGTTAATTTTGGTTCTAATAGCTATAAAACTAGAAACAGCTGATCCTCACAGTTAATTTTGGTTCTAATAGCTATAAAACTAGAAACAGCTGATCCTCACAGTTAATTTTGGTTCTAATAGCTATAAAACTAGAAACAGCTGATCCTCTACTATAAAACTAGAAACAGCTGATACAGTTAATTTTGGTTCTAATAGCTATAAAACTAGAAACAGCTGATCCTCACAGTTAATTTTGGTTCTAATAGCTATAAAACTAGAAACAGCTGATCCTCACAGTTAATTTTGGTTCTAATAGCTATAAAACTAGAAACAGCTGATCCTCACAGTTAATTTTGGTTCTAATAGCTATAAAACTAGAAACAGCTGATCCTCACAGTTAATTTTGGTTCTAATAGCTATAAAACTAGAAACAGCTGATCCTCACAGTTAATTTTGGTTCTAATAGCTATAAAACTAGAAACAGCTGATCCTCACAGTTAATTTTGGTTCTAATAGCTATAAAACTAGAAACAGCTGATCCTCACAGTTAATTTTGGTTCTAATAGCTATAAAACTAGAAACAGCTGATCCTCACAGTTAATTTTGGTTCTAATAGCTATAAAACTAGAAACAGCTGATCCTCACAGTTAATTTTGGTTCTAATAGCTATAAGTTTACTAATAGCTATAAAACTAGAAACAGCTGATCCTCACAGTTAATTTTGGTTCTAATAGCTATAAAACTAGAAACAGCTGATCCTCACAGTTAATTTTGGTTCTAATAGCTATAAAACTAGAAACAGCTGATCCTCACAGTTAATTTTGGTTCTAATAGCTATAAAACTAGAAACAGCTGATCCTCACAGTTAATTTTGGTTCTAATAGCTATAAAACTAGAAACAGCTGATCCTCACAGTTAATTTTGGTTCTAATAGCTATAAAACTAGAAACAGCTGATCCTCACAGTTAATTTTGGTTCTAATAGCTATAAAACTAGAAACAGCTGATCCTCACAGTTAATTTTGGTTCTAATAGCTATAAAACTAGAAACAGCTGATCCTCACAGTTAATTTTGGTTCTAATAGCTATAAAACTAGAAACAGCTGATGTTACACAGTTAATTTTGGTTCTAATAGCTATAAAACTAGAAACAGCTGAGCCTCACAGTTAATTTTGGTTCTAATAGCTATAAAACTAGAAACAGCTGATCCTCACAGTTAATTTTGGTTCTAATAGCTATAAAACTAGAAACAGCTGATCCTCACAGTTAATTTTGGTTCTAATAGCTATAAAACTAGAAACAGCTGATCCTCACAGTTAATTTTGGTTCTAATAGCTATAAAACTAGAAACAGCTGATCCTCACAGTTAATTTTGGTTCTAATAGCTATAAAACTAGAAACAGCTGATCCTCACAGTTAATTTTGGTTCTAATAGCTATAAAACTAGAAACAGCTGATCCTCACAGTTAATTTTGGTTCTAATAGCTATAAAACTAGAAACAGCTGATCCTCACAGTTAATTTTGGTTCTAATAGCTATAAAACTAGAAACAGCTGATCCTCACAGTTAATTTTGGTTCTAATAGCTATAAAACTAGAAACAGCTGATCCTCACAGTTAATTTTGGTTCTAATAGCTATAAAACTAGAAACAGCTGATCCTCACAGTTAAATAGCTATAAAACTAGAAACAGCTGATCCTTTAATTTTGGTTCTAATAGCTATAAAACTAGAAACAGCTGATCCTCACAGTTAATTTTGGTTCTAATAGCTATAAAACTAGAAACAGCTGATCCTCACAGTTAATTTTGGTTCTAATAGCTATAAAACTAGAAACAGCTGATCCTCACAGTTAATTTTGGTTCTAATAGCTATAAAACTAGAAACAGCTGATCCTCACAGTTAATTTTGGTTCTAATAGCTATAAAACTAGAAACAGCTGATCCTCACAGTTAATTTTGGTTCTAATAGCTATAAAACTAGAAACAGCTGATCCTCACAGTTAATTTTGGTTCTAATAGCTATAAAACTAGAAACAGCTGATCCTCACAGTTAATTTTGGTTCTAATAGCTATAAAACTAGAAACAGCTGATCCTCACAGTTAATTTTGGTTCTAATAGCTATAAAACTAGAAACAGCTGATCCTCACAGTTAATTTTGGTTCTAATAGCTATAAAACTAGAAACAGCTGATCCTCACAGTTAATTTTGGTTCTAATAGCTATAAAACTAGAAACAGCTGATCCTCACAGTTAATTTTGGTTCTAATAGCTATAAAACTAGAAACAGCTGATCCTCACAGTTAATTTTGGTTCTAATAGCTATAAAACTAGAAACAGCTGATCCTCACAGTTAATTTTGGTTCTAATAGCTATAAAACTAGAAACAGCTGATCCTCACAGTTAATTTTGGTTCTAATAGCTATAAAACTAGAAACAGCTGATCCTCACAGTTAATTTTGGTTCTAATAGCTATAAAACTAGAAACAGCTGATCCTCACAGTTAATTTTGGTTCTAATAGCTATAAAACTAGAAACAGCTGATCCTCACAGTTAATTTTGGTTCTAATAGCTATAAAACTAGAAACAGCTGATCCTCACAGTTAATTTTGGTTCTAATAGCTATAAAACTAGAAACAGCTGATCCTCACAGTTAATTTTGGTTCTAATAGCTATAAAACTAGAAACAGCTGATCCTCAAAGCTATAAAACTAGAAACAGCTGATCCTCACAGTTAATTTTGGTTCTAATAGCTATAAAACTAGAAACAGCTGATCCTCACAGTTAAGCTTTGGTTCTAATAGCTATAAAACTAGAAACAGCTGATCCTCACAGTTAATTTTGGTTCTAATAGCTATAAAACTAGAAACAGCTGATCCTCACAGTTAATTTTGGTTCTAATAGCTATAAAACTAGAAACAGCTGATCCTCACAGTTAATTTTGGTTCTAATAGCTATAAAACTAGAAACAGCTGATCCTCACAGTTAATTTTGGTTCTAATAGCTATAAAACTAGAAACAGCTGATCCTCACAGTTAATTTTGGTTCTAATAGCTATAAAACTAGAAACAGCTGATCCTCACAGTTAATTTTGGTTCTAATAGCTATAAAACTAGAAACAGCTGATCCTCACAGTTAATTTTGGTTCTAATAGCTATAAAACTAGAAACAGCTGATCCTCACAGTTAATTTTGGTTCTAATAGCTATAAAACTAGAAACAGCTGATCCTCACAGTTAATTTTGGTTCTAATAGCTATAAAACTAGAAACAGCTGATCCTCACAGTTAATTTTGGTTCTAATAGCTATAAAACTAGAAACAGCTGATCCTCACAGTTAATTTTGGTTCTAATAGCTATAAAACTAGAAACAGCTGATCCTCACAGTTAATTTTGGTTCTAATAGCTATAAAACTAGAAACAGCTGATCCTCACAGTTAATTTTGGTTCTAATAGCTATAAAACTAGAAACAGCTGATCCTAAAACTACAGTTAATTTTTTGGTTCTAATAGCTATAAAACTAGAAACAGCTGATCCTACACAGTTAATTTTGGTTCTAATAGCTAAAAACTAGAAACAGCTGATCCTCACAGTTAATTTTGGTTCTAATAGCTATAAAACTAGAAACAGCTGATCCTCACAGTTAATTTTGGTTCTAATAGCTATAAAACTAGAAACAGCTGATCCTCACAGTTAATTTTGGTTCTAATAGCTATAAAACTAGAAACAGCTGATCCTCACAGTTAATTTTGGTTCTAATAGCTATAAAACTAGAAACAGCTGATCCTCACAGTTAATTTTGGTTCTAATAGCTATAAAACTAGAAACAGCTGATCCTCACAGTTAATTTTGGTTCTAATAGCTATAAAACTAGAAACAGCTGATCCTCACAGTTAATTTTGGTTCTAATAGCTATAAAACTAGAAACAGCTGATCCTCACAGTTAATTTTGGTTCTAATAGCTATAAAACTAGAAACAGCTGATCCTCACAGTTAATTTTGGTTCTAATAGCTATAAAACTAGAAACAGCTGATCCTCACAGTTAATTTTGGTTCTAATAGCTATAAAACTAGAAACAGCTGATCCTCACAGTTAATTTTGGTTCTAATAGCTATAAAACTAGAAACAGCTGATCCTAAAACACAGTTAATTTTGGTTCTAATAGCTATAAAACTAGAAACAGCTGATCCTCACAGTTAATTTTGGTTCTAATAGCTATAAAACTAGAAACAGCTGATCCTCACAGTTAATTTTGGTTCTAATAGCTATAAAACTAGAAACAGCTGATCCTCACAGTTAATTTTTTGGTTCTAATAGCTATAAAACTAGAAACAGCTGATCCTCACAGTTAATTTTGGTTCTAATAGCTATAAAACTAGAAACAGCTGATCCTCACAGTTAATTTTGGTTCTAATAGCTATAAAACTAGAAACAGCTGATCCTCACAATTAATTTTGGTTCTAATAGCTATAAAACTAGAAACAGCTGATCCTCACAGTTAATTTTGGTTCTAATAGCTATAAAACTAGAAACAGCTGATCCTCACAGTTAATTTTGGTTCTAATAGCTATAAAACTAGAAACAGCTGATCCTCACAGTTAATTTTGGTTCTAATAGCTATAAAACTAGAAACAGCTGATCCTCACAGTTAATTTTGGTTCTAATAGCTATAAAACTAGAAACAGCTGATCCTCACAGTTAATTTTGGTTCTAATAGCTATAAAACTAGAAACAGCTGATCCTCACAGTTAATTTTGGTTCTAATAGCTATAAAACTAGAAACAGCTGATCCTCACAGTTAATTTTGGTTCTAATAGCTATAAAACTAGAAACAGCTGATCCTCACAGTTAATTTTGGTTCTAATAGCTATAAAACTAGAAACAGCTGATCCTCACAGTTAATTTTGGTTCTAATAGCTATAAAACTAGAAACAGCTGATCCTCACAGTTAATTTTGGTTCTAATAGCTATAAAACTAGAAACAGCTGATCCAGTTAATTTTGGTTCTACTATAAAACTAGAAACAGCTGATCCTCACAATTAATTTTGGTTCTAATAGCTATAAAACTAGAAACAGCTGATCCTCACAGTTAATTTTGGTTCTAATAGCTATAAAACTAGAAACAGCTGATCCTCACAGTTAATTTTGGTTCTAATAGCTATAAAACTAGAAACAGCTGATCCTGATCCTCACAGTTAATTTTGGTTCTAATAGCTATAAAACTAGAAACAGCTGATCCTCACAGTTAATTTTGGTTCTAATAGCTATAAAACTAGAAACAGCTGATCCTCACAGTTAATTTTGGTTCTAATAGCTATAAAACTAGAAACAGCTGATCCTCACAGTTAATTTTGGTTCTAATAGCTATAAAACTAGAAACAGCTGATCCTCACAGTTAATTTTGGTTCTAATAGCTATAAAACTAGAAACAGCTGATCCTCACAGTTAATTTTGGTTCTAATAGCTATAAAACTAGAAACAGCTGATCCTCACAGTTAATTTTGGTTCTAATAGCTATAAAACTAGAAACAGCTGATCCTCACAGTTAATTTTGGTTCTAATAGCTATAAAACTAGAAACAGCTGATCCTCACAGTTAATTTTGGTTCTAATAGCTATAAAACTAGAAACAGCTGATCCTCACAGTTAATTTTGGTTCTAATAGCTATAAAACTAGAAACAGCTGATCCTCACAGTTAATTTTGGTTCTAATAGCTATAAAACTAGAAACAGCTGATCCTCACAGTTAATTTTGGTTCTAATAGCTATAAAACTAGAAACAGCTGATCCTCACAGTTAATTTTGGTTCTAATAGCTATAAAACTAGAAACAGCTGATCCTCACAGTTAATTTTGGTTCTAATAGCTATAAAACTAGAAACAGCTGATCCTCACAGTTAATTTTGGTTCTAATAGCTATAAAACTAGAAACAGCTGATCCTCACAGTTAATTTTGGTTCTAATAGCTATAAAACTAGAAACAGCTGATCCTCACAGTTAATTTTGGTTCTAATAGCTATAAAACTAGAAACAGCTGATCCTCACAGTTAATTTTGGTTCTAATAGCTATAAAACTAGAAACAGCTGATCCTCACAGTTAATTTTGGTTCTAATAGCTATAAAACTAGAAACAGCTGATCCTCACAGTTAATTTTGGTTCTAATAGCTATAAAACTAGAAACAGCTGATCCTACACAGTTAATTTTGGTTCTAATAGCTATAAAACTAGAAACAGCTGATCCTCACAGTTAATTTTGGTTCTAATAGCTATAAAACTAGAAACAGCTGATCCTCACAGTTAATTTTGGTTCTAATAGCTATAAAACTAGAAAACTAGCTGAATCCTCACAGTTAATTTTGGTTCTAATAGCTATAAAACTAGCTGATCCTCACAGTTAATTTTGGTTCTAATAGCTATAAAACTAGAAACAGCTGATCCTCACAGTTAATTTTGGTTCTAATAGCTATAAAACTAGAAACAGCTGATCCTCACAGTTAATTTTGGTTCTAATAGCTATAAAACTAGAAACAGCTGATCCTCACAGTTAATTTTGGTTCTAATAGCTATAAAACTAGAAACAGCTGATCCTCACAGTTAATTTTGGTTCTAATAGCTATAAAACTAGAAACAGCTGATCCTCACAGTTAATTTTGGTTCTAATAGCTATAAAACTAGAAACAGCTGATCCTCACAGTTAATTTTGGTTCTAATAGCTATAAAACTAGAAACAGCTGATCCTCACAGTTAATTTTGGTTCTAATAGCTATAAAACTAGAAACAGCTGATCCTCACAGTTAATTTTGGTTCTAATAGCTATAAAACTAGAAACAGCTGATCCTCACAGTTAATTTTGGTTCTAATAGCTATAAAACTAGAAACAGCTGATCCTCACAGTTAATTTTGGTTCTAATAGCTATAAAACTAGAAACAGCTGATCCTCACAGTTAATTTTGGTTCTGATCCTTAATTTTGGTTCTAATAGCTATAAAACTAGAAACAGCTGATCCTCACAGTTAATTTTGGTTCTAATAGCTATAAAACTAGAAACAGCTGATCCTCACAGTTAATTTTGGTTCTAATAGCTATAAAACTAGAAACAGCTGATCCTCACAGTTAATTTTGGTTCTAATAGCTATAAAACTAGAAACAGCTGATCCTCACAGTTAATTTTGGTTCTAATAGCTATAAAACTAGAAACAGCTGATCCTCACAGTTAATTTTGGTTCTAATAGCTATAAAACTAGAAACAGCTGATCCTCACAGTTAATTTTGGTTCTAATAGCTATAAAACTAGAAACAGCTGATCCTCACAATAGCTATAATTTTGTTAATTTTGGTTCTAATAGGTTTAAAACTAGAAACAGCAGAGCCTCACAGTTAATTTTGGTTCTAATAGCTATAAAACTAGAAACAGCTGATCCTCACAGTTAATTTTGGTTCTAATAGCTATAAAACTAGAAACAGCTGATCCTCACAGTTAATTTTGGTTCTAATAGCTATAAAACTAGAAACAGCTGATCCTCACAGTTAATTTTGGTTCTAATAGCTATAAAACTAGAAACAGCTGATCCTCACAGTTAATTTTGGTTCTAATAGCTATAAAACTAGAAACAGCTGATCCTCACAGTTAATTTTGGTTCTAATAGCTATAAAACTAGAAACAGCTGATCCTCACAGTTAATTTTGGTTCTAATAGCTATAAAACTAGAAACAGCTGATCCTCACAGTTAATTTTGGTTCTAATAGCTTGATCCTCACAGTTAATTTTGGTTCTAATAGCTATAAAACTAGAAACAGCTGATCCTCACAGTTAATTTTGGTTCTAATAGCTATAAAACTAGAAACAGCTGATCCTCACAGTTAATTTTGGTTCTAATAGCTATAAAACTAGAAACAGCTGATCCTCACAGTTAATTTTGGTTCTAATAGCTATAAAACTAGAAACAGCTGATCCTCACAGTTAATTTTGGTTCTAATAGCTATAAAACTAGAAACAGCTGATCCTCACAGTTAATTTTGGTTCTAATAGCTATAAAACTAGAAACAGCTGATCCTACACAGTTAATTTTGGTTCTAATAGCTATAAAACTAGAAACAGCTGATCCTCACAGTTAATTTTGGTTCTAATAGCTATAAAACTAGAAACAGCTGATCCTCACAGTTAATTTTGGTTCTAATAGCTATAAAACTAGAAACAGCTGATCCTCACAGTTAATTTTGGTTCTAATAGCTATAAAACTAGAAACAGCTGATCCTCACAGTTAATTTTGGTTCTAATAGCTATAAAACTAGAAACAGCTGATCCTCACAGTTAATTTTGGTTCTAATAGCTATAAAACTAGAAACAGCTGATCCTCACAGTTAATTTTGGTTCTAATAGCTATAAAACTAGAAACAGCTGATCCTCACAGTTAATTTTGGTTCTAATAGCTATAAAACTAGAAACAGCTGATCCTCACAGTTAATTTTGGTTCTAATAGCTATAAAACTAGAAACAGCTGATCCTCACAGTTAATTTTGGTTCTAATAGCTATAAAACTAGAAACAGCTGATCCTCACAGTTAATTTTGGTTCTAATAGCTATAAAACTAGAAACAGCTGATCCTCACAGTTAATTTTGGTTCTAATAGCTATAAAACTAGAAACAGCTGATCCTCACAGTTAATTTTGGTTCTAATAGCTATAAAACTAGAAACAGCTGATCCTCACAGTTAATTTTGGTTCTAATAGCTATAAAACTAGAAACAGCTGATCCTCACAGTTAATTTTGGTTCTAATAGCTATAAAACTAGAAACAGCTGATCCTCACAGTTAATTTTGGTTCTAATAGCTATAAAACTAGAAACAGCTGATCCTCACAGTTAATTTTGGTTCTAATAGCTATAAAACTAGAAACAGCTGATCCTCACAGTTAATTTTGGTTCTAATAGCTATAAAACTAGAAACAGCTGATCCTTAATTTTGGTTCTACAGTTAATTAATTTTGGTTCTAATAGCTATAAAACTAGAAACAGCTGATCCTCACAGTTAATTTTGGTTCTAATAGCTATAAAACTAGAAACAGCTGATCCTTAATTTTGGTTCTAATAGCTATAAAACTAGAAACAGCTTCCTCACAGTTAATTTTGGTTCTAATAGCTATAAAACTAGAAACAGCAGCCTGAATTTTGGTTCTAATAGCTATAAAACTAGAAACAGCTGACACAGTTAATTTTGGTTCTAATAGCTATAAAACTAGAAACAGCTGATCCTCACAGTTAATTTTGGTTCTAATAGCTATAAAACTAGAAACAGCTGATCCTCACAGTTAATTTTGGTTCTAATAGCTATAAAACTAGAAACAGCTGATCCTCACAGTTAATTTTGGTTCTAATAGCTATAAAACTAGAAACAGCTGATCCTCACAGTTAATTTTGGTTCTAATAGCTATAAAACTAGAAACAGCTGATCCTCACAGTTAATTTTGGTTCTAATAGCTATAAAACTAGAAACAGCTGATCCTCACAGTTAATTTTGGTTCTAATAGCTATAAAACTAGAAACAGCTGATCCTCACAGTTAATTTTGGTTCTAATAGCTATAAAACTAGAAACAGCTGATCCTCACAGTTAATTTTGGTTCTAATAGCTATAAAACTAGAAACAGCTGATCCTCACAGTTAATTATAAAACTAGAAACAGTTCTAATAGCTATAAAAAACTAGAAACAGCTGATCCTCACAGTTAATTTTGGTTCTAATAGCTATAAAACTAGAAACAGCTGATCCTCACAGTTAATTTTGGTTCTAATAGCTATAAAACTAGAAACAGCTGATCCTCACAGTTAATTTTGGTTCTAATAGCTATAAAACTAGAAACAGCTGATCCTCACAGTTAATTTTGGTTCTAATAGCTATAAAACTAGAAACAGCTGATCCTCACAGTTAATTTTGGTTCTAATAGCTATAAAACTAGAAACAGCTGATCCTCACAGTTAATTTTGGTTCTAATAGCTATAAAACTAGAAACAGCTGATCCTCACAGTTAATTTTGGTTCTAATAGCTATAAAACTAGAAACAGCTGATCCTCACAGTTAATTTTGGTTCTAATAGCTATAAAACTAGAAACAGCTGATCCTCACAGTTAATTTTGGTTCTAATAGCTATAAAACTAGAAACAGCTGATCCTCACAGTTAATTTTGGTTCTAATAGCTATAAAACTAGAAACAGCTGATCCTCACAGTTAATTTTGGTTCTAATAGCTATAAAACTAGAAACAGCTGATCCTACAGTTAATTTTGGTTCTAATAGCTATAAAACTAGAAACAGCTGATCCTCACAGTTAATTTTGGTTCTAATAGCTATAAAACTAGAAACAGCTGATCCTCACAGTTAATTTTGGTTCTAATAGCTATAAAACTAGAAACAGCTGATCCTCACAGTTAATTTTGGTTCTAATAGCTATAAAACTAGAAACAGCTGATCCTCACAGTTAATTTTGGTTCTAATAGCTATAAAACTAGAAACAGCTGATCCTCACAGTTAATTTTGGTTCTAATAGCTATAAAACTAGAAACAGCTGATCCTCACAGTTAATTTTGGTTGCTATAAAACTAGTTCTAATAGCTATAAAACTAGAAACAGCTGATCCTCACAGTTAATTTTGGTTCTAATAGCTATAAAACTAGAAACAGCTGATCCTCACAGTTAATTTTGGTTCTAATAGCTATAAAACTAGAAACAGCTGATCCTCACAGTTAATTTTGGTTCTAATAGCTATAAAACTAGAAACAGCTGATCCTCACAGTTAATTTTGGTTCTAATAGCTATAAAACTAGAAACAGCTGATCCTCACAGTTAATTTTGGTTCTAATAGCTATAAAACTAGAAACAGCTGATCCTCACAGTTAATTTTGGTTCTAATAGCTATAAAACTAGAAACAGCTGATCCTCACAGTTAATTTTGGTTCTAATAGCTATAAAACTAGAAACAGCTGATCCTCACAGTTAATTTTGGTTCTAATAGCTATAAAACTAGAAACAGCTGATCCTCACAGTTAATTTTGGTTCTAATAGCTATAAAACTAGAAACAGCTGATCCTCACAGTTAATTTTGGTTCTAATAGCTATAAAACTAGAAACAGCTGATCCTGATCCTCACAGTTAATTTTGGTTCTAATAGCTATAAAACTAGAAACAGCTGAGCCTCACAGTTAATTTTGGTTCTAATAGCTATAAAAAAACTAGAAACAGCTGATCCTCACAGTTAATTTTGGTTCTAATAGCTATAAAACTAGAAACAGCTGATCCTCACAGTTAATTTTGGTTCTAATAGCTATAAAACTAGAAACAGCTGATACAGTTAATTTTGGTTCTAATAGCTATAAAACTAGAAACAGCTGATCCTCACAGTTAATTTTGGTTCTAATAGCTATAAAACTAGAAACAGCTGATCCTCACAGTTAATTTTGGTTCTAATAGCTATAAAACTAGAAACAGCTGATCCTCACAGTTAATTTTGGTTCTAATAGCTATAAAACTAGAAACAGCTGATCCTCACAGTTAATTTTGGTTCTAATAGCTATAAAACTAGAAACAGCTGATCCTCACAGTTAATTTTGGTTCTAATAGCTATAAAACTAGAAACAGCTGATCCTCACAGTTAATTTTGGTTCTAATAGCTATAAAATTTTGGTTCTAATAGCTATAAAACAGCTGATCCTCACAGTTAATTTTGGTTCTAATAGCTATAAAACTAGCTATAAAACTAGAAACAGCTGATCCTCACAGTTAATTTTGGTTCTAATAGCTATAAAACTAGAAACAGCTGATCCTCACAGTTAATTTTGGTTCTAATAGCTATAAAACTAGAAACAGCTGATCCTCACAGTTAATTTTGGTTCTAATAGCTATAAAACTAGAAACAGCTGATCCTCACAGTTAATTTTGGTTCTAATAGCTATAAAACTAGAAACAGCTGATCCTCACAGTTAATTTTGGTTCTAATAGCTATAAAACTAGAAACAGCTGATCCTCACAGTTAATTTTGGTTCTAATAGCTATAAAACTAGAAACAGCTGATCCTCACAGTTAATTTTGGTTCTAATAGCTATAAAACTAGAAACAGCTGATCCTCACAGTTAATTTTGGTTCTAATAGCTATAAAACTAGAAACAGCTGATCCTCACAGTTAATTTTGGTTCTAATAGCTATAAAACTAGAAACAGCTGATCCTCACAGTTAATTTTGGTTCTAATAGCTATAAAACTAGAAACAGCTGATCCTCACAGTTAATTTTGGTTCTAATAGCTATAAAACTAGAAACAGCTGATCCTCACAGTTAATTTTTTTCTAATAGCTATAAAACTAGAAACAGCTGATCCTCACAGTTAATTTTGGTTCTAATAGCTATAAAACTAGAAACAGCTGATCCTCACAGTTAATTTTGGTTCTAATAGCTATAAAACTAGAAACAGCTGATCCTCACAGTTAATTTTGGTTCTAATAGCTATAAAACTAGAAACAGCTGAAACAGCTCCTCACAGTTAATTTTGGTTCTAATAGCTATAAAACTAGAAACAGCTGATCCTCACAGTTAATTTTGGTTCTAATAGCTATAAAACTAGAAACAGCTGAGCTTAACAGTTAATTTTGGTTCTAATAGCTATAAAACTAGAAACAGCTGATCCTCACAGTTAATTTTGGTTCTAATAGCTATAAAACTAGAAACAGCTGAGCCTCACAGTTAATTTTGGTTCTAATAGCTATAAAACTAGAAACAGCTGATCCTCACAGTTAATTTTGGTTCTAATAGCTATAAAACTAGAAACAGCTGATCCTCACAGTTAATTTTGGTTCTAATAGCTATAAAACTAGAAACAGCTGATCCTCACAGTTAATTTTGGTTCTAATAGCTATAAAACTAGAAACAGCTGATCCTCACAGTTAATTTTGGTTCTAATAGCTATAAAACTAGAAACAGCTGATCCTCACAGTTAATTTTGGTTCTAATAGCTATAAAACTAGAAACAGCTGATCCTCACAGTTAATTTTGGTTCTAATAGCTATAAAACTAGAAACAGCTGATCCTCACAGTTAATTTTGGTTCTAATAGCTATAAAACTAGAAACAGCTGATCCTCACTAATAGCTATAAAACTAGAAACAGCTGATCCTGGTTAATTTTGGTTCTAATAGCTATAAAACTAGAAACAGCTGATCCTCACAGTTAATTTTGGTTCTAATAGCTATAAAACTAGAAACAGCTGATCCTCACAGTTAATTTTGGTTCTAATAGCTATAAAACTAGAAACAGCTGATCCTCACAGTTAATTTTGGTTCTAATAGCTATAAAACTAGAAACAGCTGATCCTCACAGTTAATTTTGGTTCTAATAGCTATAAAACTAGAAACAGCTGATCCTCACAGTTAATTTTGGTTCTAATAGCTATAAAACTAGAAACAGCTGATCCTCACAGTTAATTTTGGTTCTAATAGCTATAAAACTAGAAACAGCTGATCCTCACAGTTAATTTTGGTTCTAATAGCTATAAAACTAGAAACAGCTGATCCTCACAGTTAATTTTGGTTCTAATAGCTATAAAACTAGAAACAGCTGATCCTCACAGTTAATTTTGGTTCTAATAGCTATAAAACTAGAAACAGCTGATCCTCACAGTTAATTTTGGTTCTAATAGCTATAAAACTAGAAACAGCTGATCCTCTAATAGCTATAAAACTAGAAACAGCTGATCCTCACAGTTAATTTTGGTTCTAATAGCTATAAAACTAGAAACAGCTGATCCTCACAGTTAATTTTGGTTCTAATAGCTATAAAACTAGAAACAGCTGATCCTCACAGTTAATTTTGGTTCTAATAGCTATAAAACTAGAAACAGCTGATCCTCACAGTTAATTTTGGTTCTAATAGCTATAAAACTAGAAACAGCTGATCCTCACAGTTAATTTTGGTTCTAATAGCTATAAAACTAGAAACAGCTGATCCTCACAGTTAATTTTGGTTCTAATAGCTATAAAACTAGAAACAGCTGATCCTCACAGTTAATTTTGGTTCTAATAGCTATAAAACTAGAAACAGCTGATCCTCACAGTTAATTTTGGTTCTAATAGCTATAAAACTAGAAACAGCTGATCCTCACAGTTAATTTTGGTTCTAATAGCTATAAAACTAGAAACAGCTGATCCTCACAGTTAATTTTGGTTCTAATAGCTATAAAACTAGAAACAGCTGATCCTCACAGTTAATTTTGGTTCTAATAGCTATAAAACTAGAAACAGCTGATCCTCACAGTTAATTTTGGTTCTAATAGCTATAAAACTAGAAACAGCTGATCCTCACAGTTAATTTTGGTTCTAATAGCTATAAAACTAGAAACAGCTGATCCTCACAGTTAATTTTGGTTCTAATAGCTATAAAACTAGAAACAGCTGATCCTCACAGTTAATTTTGGTTCTAATAGCTATAAAACTAGAAACAGCTGATCCTCACAGTTAATTTTGGTTCTAATAGCTATAAAACTAGAAACAGCTGATCCTCACAGTTAATTTTGGTTCTAATAGCTATAAAACTAGAAACAGCTGATCCTCACAGTTAATTTTGGTTCTAATAGCTATAAAACTAGAAACAGCTGATCCTCACAGTTAATTTTGGTTCTAATAGCTATAAAACTAGAAACAGCTGATCCTCACAGTTAATTTTGGTTCTAATAGCTATAAAACTGAAAACAGCTGATCCTCACAGTTAATTTTGGTTCTAATAGCTATAAAACTAGAAACAGCTGATCCTCACAGTTAATTTTGGTTCTAATAGCTATAAAACTAGAAACAGCTGATCCTCACAGTTAATTTTGGTTCTAATAGCTATAAAACTAGAAACAGCTGATCCTCACAGTTAATTTTGGTTCTAATAGCTATAAAACTAGAAACAGCTGATCCTCACAGTTAATTTTGGTTCTAATAGCTATAAAACTAGAAACAGCTGATCCTCACAGTTAATTTTGGTTCTAATAGCTATAAAACTAGAAACAGCTGATCCTCACAGTTAATTTTGGTTCTAATAGCTATAAAACTAGAAACAGCTGATCCTCACAGTTAATTTTGGTTCTAATAGCTATAAAACTAGAAACAGCTGATCCTCACAGTTAATTTTGGTTCTAATAGCTATAAAACTAGAAACAGCTGATCCTCACAGTTAATTTTGGTTCTAATAGCTATAAAACTAGAAACAGCTGATCCTCACAGTTAATTTTGGTTCTAATAGCTATAAAACTAGAAACAGCTGATCCTCACAGTTAATTTTGGTTCTAATAGCTATAAAACTAGAAACAGCTGATCCTCACAGTTAATTTTGGTTCTAATAGCTATAAAACTAGAAACAGCTGATCCTCACAGTTAATTTTGGTTCTAATAGCTATAAAACTAGAAACAGCTGATCCTCACAGTTAATTTTGGTTCTAATAGCTATAAAACTAGAAACAGCTGATCCTCACAGTTAATTTTGGTTCTAATAGCTATAAAACTAGAAACAGCTGATCCTCACAGTTAATTTTGGTTCTAATAGCTATAAAACTAGAAACAGCTGATCCTCACAGTTAATTTTGGTTCTAATAGCTATAAAACTAGAAACAGCTGATCCTCACAGTTAATTTTGGTTCTAATAGCTATAAAACTAGAAACAGCTGATCCTCACAGTTAATTTTGGTTCTAATAGCTATAAAACTAGAAACAGCTGATCCTCACAGTTAATTTTGGTTCTAATAGCTATAAAACTAGAAACAGCTGATCCTCACAGTTAATTTTGGTTCTAATAGCTATAAAACTAGAAACAGCTGATCCTCACAGTTAATTTTGGTTCTAATAGCTATAAAACTAGAAACAGCTGATCCTCACAGTTAATTTTGGTTCTAATAGCTATAAAACTAGAAACAGCTGATCCTCACAGTTAATTTTGGTTCTAATAGCTATAAAACTAGAAACAGCTGATCCTCACAGTTAATTTTGGTTCTAATAGCTATAAAACTAGAAACAGCTGATCCTCACAGTTAATTTTGGTTCTAATAGCTATAAAACTAGAAACAGCTGATCCTCACAGTTAATTTTGGTTCTAATAGCTATAAAACTAGAAACAGCTGATCCTCACAGTTAATTTTGGTTCTAATAGCTATAAAACTAGAAACAGCTGATCCTCACAGTTAATTTTGGTTCTAATAGCTATAAAACTAGAAACAGCTGATCCTCACAGTTAATTTTGGTTCTAATAGTTCTAATAGCTATAAAACTAGAAACAGCTGATCCTCACAGTTAATTTTGGTTCTAATAGCTATAAAACTAGAAACAGCTGATCCTCACAGTTAATTTTGGTTCTAATAGCTATAAAACTAGAAACAGCTGATCCTCACAGTTAATTTTGGTTCTAATAGCTATAAAACTAGAAACAGCTGATCCTCACAGTTAATTTTGGTTCTAATAGCTATAAAACTAGAAACAGCTGATCCTCACAGTTAATTTTGGTTCTAATAGCTATAAAACTAGAAACAGCTGATCCTCACAGTTAATTTTGGTTCTAATAGCTATAAAACTAGAAACAGCTGATCCTCACAGTTAATTTTGGTTCTAATAGCTATAAAACTAGAAACAGCTGATCCTCACAGTTAATTTTGGTTCTAATAGCTATAAAACTAGAAACAGCTGATCCTCACAGTTAATTTTGGTTCTAATAGCTATAAAACTAGAAACAGCTGATCCTCACAGTTAATTTTGGTTCTAATAGCTATAAAACTAGAAACAGCTGATCCTCACAGTTAATTTTGGTTCTAATAGCTATAAAACTAGAAACAGCTGATCCTCACAGTTAATTTTGGTTCTAATAGCTATAAAACTAGAAACAGCTGATCCTCACAGTTAATTTTGGTTCTAATAGCTATAAAACTAGAAACAGCTGATCCTCACAGTTAATTTTGGTTCTAATAGCTATAAAACTAGAAACAGCTGATCCTCACAGTTAATTTTGGTTCTAATAGCTATAAAACTAGAAACAGCTGATCCTCACAGTTAATTTTGGTTCTAATAGCTATAAAACTAGAAACAGCTGATCCTCACAGTTAATTTTGGTTCTAATAGCTATAAAACTAGAAACAGCTGATCCTCACAGTTAATTTTGGTTCTAATAGCTATAAAACTAGAAACAGCTGATCCTCACAGTTAATTTTGGTTCTAATAGCTATAAAACTAGAAACAGCTGATCCTCACAGTTAATTTTGGTTCTAATAGCTATAAAACTAGAAACAGCTGATCCTCACAGTTAATTTTGGTTCTAATAGCTATAAAACTAGAAACAGCTGATCCTTAATTTTGGTTCACAGTTAATTTTGGTTCTAATAGCTATAAAACTAGAAACAGCTGATCCTCACAGTTAATTTTGGTTCTAATAGCTATAAAACTAGAAACAGCTGATCCTCACAGTTAATTTTGGTTCTAATAGCTATAAAACTAGAAACAGCTGATCCTCACAGTTAATTTTGGTTCTAATAGCTATAAAACTAGAAACAGCTGATCCTCACAGTTAATTTTGGTTCTAATAGCTATAAAACTAGAAACAGCTGATCCTCACAGTTAATTTTGGTTCTAATAGCTATAAAACTAGAAACAGCTGATCCTCACAGTTAATTTTGGTTCTAATAGCTATAAAACTAGAAACAGCTGATCCTCACAGTTAATTTTGGTTCTAATAGCTATAAAACTAGAAACAGCTGATCCTCACAGTTAATTTTGGTTCTAATAGCTATAAAACTAGAAACAGCTGATCCTCACAGTTAATTTTGGTTCTAATAGCTATAAAACTAGAAACAGCTGATCCTCACAGTTAATTTTGGTTCTAATAGCTATAAAACTAGAAACAGCTGATCCTCACAGTTAATTTTGGTTCTAATAGCTATAAAACTAGAAACAGCTGATCCTCACAGTTAATTTTGGTTCTAATAGCTATAAAACTAGAAACAGCTGATCCTCACAGTTAATTTTGGTTCTAATAGCTATAAAACTAGAAACAGCTGATCCTCACAGTTAATTTTGGTTCTAATAGCTATAAAACTAGAAACAGCTGATCCTCACAGTTAATTTTGGTTCTAATAGCTATAAAACTAGAAACAGCTGATCCTCACAGTTAATTTTGGTTCTAATAGCTATAAAACTAGAAACAGCTGATCACAGTTAATTTTGGTTCTACAGTTAATTTTGGTTCTAATAGCTATAAAACTAGAAACAGCTGATCCTCACAGTTAATTTTGGTTCTAATAGCTATAAAACTAGAAACAGCTGATCCTCACAGTTAATTTTGGTTCTAATAGCTATAAAACTAGAAACAGCTGATCCTCACAGTTAATTTTGGTTCTAATAGCTATAAAACTAGAAACAGCTGATCCTCACAGTTAATTTTGGTTCTAATAGCTATAAAACTAGAAACAGCTGATCCTCACAGTTAATTTTGGTTCTAATAGCTATAAAACTAGAAACAGCTGATCCTCACAGTTAATTTTGGTTCTAATAGCTATAAAACTAGAAACAGCTGATCCTCACAGTTAATTTTGGTTCTAATAGCTATAAAACTAGAAACAGCTGATCCTCACAGTTAATTTTGGTTCTAATAGCTATAAAACTAGAAACAGCTGAGCCTCACAGTTAATTTTGGTTCTAATAGCTATAAAACTAGAAACAGCTTAATTTTGGTTCTAATAGCTATAAAACTAGAAACAGCTGATCCTCACAGTTAATTTTGGTTCTAATAGCTATAAAACTAGAAACAGCTGATCCTACACAGTTAATTTTGGTTCTAATAGCTATAAAACTAGAAACAGCTGATCCTCACAGTTAATTTTGGTTCTAATAGCTATAAAACTAGAAACAGCTGATCCTCACAGTTAATTTTGGTTCTAATAGCTATAAAACTAGAAACAGCTGATCCTCACAGTTAATTTTGGTTCTAATAGCTATAAAACTAGAAACAGCTGATCCTCACAGTTAATTTTGGTTCTAATAGCTATAAAACTAGAAACAGCTGATCCTCACAGTTAATTTTGGTTCTAATAGCTATAAAACTAGAAACAGCTGATCCTTGGTTCACAGTTAATTTTGGTTCTAGCTATAAAACTAGAAACAGCTGATCCTCACAGTTAATTTTGGTTCTAATAGCTATAAAACTAGAAACAGCTGATCCTCACAGTTAATTTTGGTTCTAATAGCTATAAAACTAGAAACAGCTGATCCTCACAGTTAATTTTGGTTCTAATAGCTATAAAACTAGAAACAGCTGATCCTCACAGTTAATTTTGGTTCTAATAGCTATAAAACTAGAAACAGCTGATCCTCACAGTTAATTTTGGTTCTAATAGCTATAAAACTAGAAACAGCTGATCCTCACAGTTAATTTTGGTTCTAATAGCTATAAAACTAGAAACAGCTGATCCTCACAGTTAATTTTGGTTCTAATAGCTATAAAACTAGAAACAGCTGATCCTCACAGTTAATTTTGGTTCTAATAGCTATAAAACTAGAAACAGCTGAAACAGCTGATCCTCACAGTTAATTTTGGTTCTAATAGCTATAAACTAGAAACAGCTGAGTTAATTTTGGTTCTAATAGCTAGAAACAGCTGATCCTCACAGTTAATTTTGGTTCTAATAGCTATAAAACTAGAAACAGCTGATCCTCACAGTTAATTTTGGTTCTAATAGCTATAAAACTAGAAACAGCTGATCCTCACAGTTAATTTTGGTTCTAATAGCTATAAAACTAGAAACAGCTGATCCTCACAGTTAATTTTGGTTCTAATAGCTATAAAACTAGAAACAGCTGATCCTCACAGTTAATTTTGGTTCTAATAGCTATAAAACTAGAAACAGCTGATCCTCACAGTTAATTTTGGTTCTAATAGCTATAAAACTAGAAACAGCTGATCCTCACAGTTAATTTTGGTTCTAATAGCTATAAAACTAGAAACAGCTGATCCTCACAGTTAATTTTGGTTCTAATAGCTATAAAACTAGAAACAGCTGATCCTCACAGTTAATTTTGGTTCTAATAGCTATAAAACTAGAAACAGCTGATCCTCACAGTTAATTTTGGTTCTAATAGCTATAAAACTAGAAACAGCTGATCCTCACAGTTAATTTTGGTTCTAATAGCTATAAAACTAGAAACAGCTGATCCTCACAGTTAATTTTGGTTCTAATAGCTATAAAACTAGAAACAGCTGATCCTCACAGTTAATTTTGGTTCTAATAGCTATAAAACTAGAAACAGCTGATCCTCACAGTTAATTTTGGTTCTAATAGCTATAAAACTAGAAACAGCTGATCCTCACAGTTAATTTTGGTTCTAATAGCTATAAAACTAGAAACAGCTGATCCTCACAGTTAATTTTGGTTCTAATAGCTATAAAACTAGAAACAGCTGATCACAGTTAATTTTGGTTCTAATAGCTATAAAACTAGAAACAGCTGATCCTCACAGTTAATTTTGGTTCTAATAGCTATAAAACTAGAAACAGCTGAAACAGCTGATCCTCACAGTTAATTTTGGTTCTAATAGCTATAAAACTAGAAACAGCTGATCCTCACAGTTAATTTTGGTTCTAATAGCTATAAAACTAGAAACAGCTGATCCTCACAGTTAATTTTGGTTCTAATAAAACTAGAAACAGCTATAAAATTTTGGTTCTAATAGCTATAAAACTAGAAACAGCTGATCCTCACAGTTAATTTTGGTTCTAATAGCTATAAAACTAGAAACAGCTGATCCTCACAGTTAATTTTGGTTCTAATAGCTATAAAACTAGAAACAGCTGATCCTCACAGTTAATTTTGGTTCTAATAGCTATAAAACTAGAAACAGCTGATCCTCACAGTTAATTTTGGTTCTAATAGCTATAAAACTAGAAACAGCTGATCCTCACAGTTAATTTTGGTTCTAATAGCTATAAAACTAGAAACAGCTGATCCTCACAGTTAATTTTGGTTCTAATAGCTATAAAACTAGAAACAGCTGATCCTCACAGTTAATTTTGGTTCTAATAGCTATAAAACTAGAAACAGCTGATCCTTAATTTTGGTTCACAGTTAATTTTGGTTCTAATAGCTATAAAACTAGAAACAGCTGATCCTCACAGTTAATTTTGGTTCTAATAGCTATAAAACTAGAAACAGCTGATCCTCACAGTTAATTTTGGTTCTAATAGCTATAAAACTAGAAACAGCTGATCCTTAATTTTGGTTCACAGTTAATTTTGGTTCTAATAGCTATAAAACTAGAAACAGCTGATCCTCACAGTTAATTTTGGTTCTAATAGCTATAAAACTAGAAACAGCTGATCCTCACAGTTAATTTTGGTTCTAATAGCTATAAAACTAGAAACAGCTGATCCTCACAGTTAATTTTGGTTCTAATAGCTATAAAACTAGAAACAGCTGATCCTCACAGTTAATTTTGGTTCTAATAGCTATAAAACTAGAAACAGCTGATCCTCACAGTTAATTTTGGTTCTAATAGCTATAAAACTAGAAACAATTCATCCTCTAATAGCACAGTTAATTTTGGTTCTAATAGCTATAAAACTAGAAACAGCTGATCCTCACAGTTAATTTTGGTTCTAATAGCTATAAAACTAGAAACAGCTGATCCTCACAGTTAATTTTGGTTCTAATAGCTATAAAACTAGAAACAGCTGATCCTCACAGTTAATTTTGGTTCTAATAGCTATAAAACTAGAAACAGCTGATCCTCACAGTTAATTTTGGTTCTAATAGCTATAAAACTAGAAACAGCTGATCCTCACAGTTAATTTTGGTTCTA